>NC_134702.1:228412690-228522690 GCF_043290135.1 Rhipicephalus microplus
TATAATTTAGAAAACATGCACTTGCTAAGTAACCCAGCTTCCTGGGGCAGGGCCACCGTGTATGGCCAAAAAGGGGCTCGTGCTAGTGAGGGCATTGTTGAGAAGTGCCTCCAGTGGGCAGCGCATGCTCGTATTAGGAGCTATTTGTCGTTTGTCACCGGTAGTGCCAGATTTTTATGTGTAGAGCGCATCTATACGTGGTCAGGCCCTCCCTCAGGTGTGCTTGGAATGATAGTAATGCAAGACCCACATGGCAAAATAACGTACGTATTTAACGTCATGCACGAAATAAAATATGCATTCGCACTTCCTAACAATTCCCTTCAAGGAAGTGGGGGCTTTTTTTTCTCCTGTGAAGTCTCTTCTGCAGTCTTCTCACTGATCCACATATTACTTCCTGCGTATGCGTCTTCTACACTGAGCAGCAAGAAGTGTTCTTGGACACATTCGGTAGGAGAACGGTCTTGCATTTGCAACTGACCATATTTTACTGCCACCAGGAATAACCTCTGCAGAAGGCAATCCAGGCTAACCATGTGCGCATCTCTTCCCGTCTTCCCTTGTGCAGACAATACACGGTATGTCCCGGTTGTTCTTTTTTGTCTCCGATACGCCCCGGGGCTGATTACTGACCAACTGCTGATTATTGAGTGGCATGAGCAAGTCTGGCGTTTAAGCAGGCGTTTACACACCTACATAAACTCCCCAACCAACTTCTCCCCTTTGAACTCATACTCCTTCGAAAATTCTGTCTACACAGCTTTCCACACGGCTTCCTTCACTTTGTCTCGAAATTCACACAATGACTTGGTTCATTCATAGGCTGCCATTGAAATCCCTCCATTTAAGTTTTATGGGCCCAGTACTCCTCTGGGACTTCGCTCGTGGCTCGACCGTCTTGGTTTCCATCAATGTGGCCTGCTCACTTCCGTTTCTATGAACTGCAGGTTCACGAAAGGCATCATGCTTTTCCTCAATTATTTGCTGTTTCTTAACATGGAAGGTCGGCTGCAGGCTCAGACATTCGCACGCTTCAACAATGTACTAAAATCGGAAAGGGTTGTTCTGAATTTTTTTTTCTTGCACATGGCACCGTGCCATTCTCTACGGTTACCCTGGTCAAGTTCGTCGGTGATCTGGAGATTTCTGTCCAGATCTGGAGATTTCTCTGTTGACTTTTATGCCTACTCCAGGCTTTCGTCTTAGCTTCCCCGGGTTGCCCATGCTGGAAGCAGGAAGACCTCTGCATTCTGAGCATGTAACTTTACGCCTGCAATCTCTTATTCAGTGACCTTAAGATGTGCATTGAGAGCACCTCAGGCCATCAGAAAGAATCTACTTTTTTGTCATAGACGTAGGTCTCTGCGGAAGAACTCCATGAAATGCTGCATCGATTTGCGGAAACTGCAGCTTGATAGGCAATGCGTCATTGGTGCTTTCGCGATCGCATTGTGAAAGTGTCTCGTTTTCTTTAGGATGAGCTGCCTCATCGTAGCCTTTATGCTCCCCGAAATCACCCTTTTTAGAGGCTTGATCGACGCGAATTGAAAAAGATAAGTTCAGTAACGTTTGGAACTGCGTCACCTCTTGAGTCTGCGTCAACTGTTCAGTTTGCAACATAAGTTGCGGTAATTGATTGATATGTTGGGTTTAACGTCCCAAAACCACCATATGATTATGAGAGACGCCGTAGTGGAGGGCTCTGGAAATTTTGACCACCTGGGGTTCTTTACCGTGCACCCAAATCTGAGCACACGGGCCTACAACATTTCCGCCTCCATCGGAAATGCAGCCGCCGCAGCCGGGATTCGAACCCGCGACCTGCGGGTCAGCAGCCGAGTACCTTAGCCACTAGACCACCACGGCGGGGCAAGTTGCGGTAATATCTACTGAATAGTCAATTATCGTTCTCAAAACAGTGTTCGGTATTTTGAAAAGTGAATTACCTGCAAGAAAACGCACCCAATTATATTTGTTAAGTTGTGCCTGGGTACCAGAAAACACGGCGTTGAACTGCCAATGTGACTGTAGCAAGCTTAAAAAGAACTTTCGCCAGCATGGTTAAAAAAAGTTTGAAGCTAGCGTGACGCAGCTTTGGCTTCTGCTGCCTAGATTTTACCGATGCATGCCGACATGCTATCCAAGCATACGAAAAGTTTTCTCGGTGACGGCTTCCAATGCTTTGTTGCTGATATCAGCCAATCTAGTCCAAGCCACGTGTGGAAGCATTCGTGTTAAGCTTCCTGGAGACTGTATCTTATTCACGCATGCCCTTTAGCAACAGCGCCACCCCGGCGTTCGGTGCACGCTGCGTTCTTATTGCAGTGTTCTGGGTACCTAATGGCCAGCGGCAAAAAATCGCTATTTCAGGCGCGATTGCAGCGCGGTTGATGGGACGTGTTCGTCATGTCAATGCGGGCCGTGGCATTTGGTATTACATTTATGTACCCACTCCTCTCTGGGGCCCAATTGAGCCTGCAGTTGTTGGAAAAAAAATTTAAGTGAAAGTAGGACAAATTCGTCTAGAAGATACCGATAGAAAAACTAATTTTGTTGCATACAGTGCAGCATGTCACCCTCCTCCCCTTTTGTTCCATTTCATTTATTGCGTAGTTCGTAACCCTTTGTGAAACTGACAACTTAGTGCAACGGCCAAGATCGCGAGCGCCAGAGCTTGCTCCATCTCGACAACAAGAACGTAGTAGCCAAAACGGCTTTCCCTGAGATGAGGGGGTCATATTATGCTATTTCATATATAGCTCTGCCCACGTGGCAAAACTAAATCTTTTTTGTCTCACTGGTTTCGCCACTAGGTTCCTCGATACACGACCGCAATTGTACGGGATTATAGCGTATGTAGTGCGACACCGAACAGATCCATAAAAGAGAGCGCACTAGATATCCCATGAAAAATTATAAATTTTGTACTGGTCAGTTTCATTGGTGTAATAATGCTACGACGTGCCGACGCTGCCACTTAAATGGCACACCCATAACGGCGGCTTCGTGGCTCTACATATGGTACCCAGCTGCTCACCCCTATAGGTCCGGAATAGAATCCCAGCCACGGCGGCTGCAATTTCCCCGGTGGCGAAATTGCTTGAGTACCGTGTACTTTCCACCAAGGTGTCTGTTATATCTCCTCATGATTTTGGGACATTAATTCACAACTATAACTATTTAGTTGTATGGTCCGATGCAGAAATTGTCACAACTGTTCAAAGGGACCATGAAACCCAATTTCCCATACTAATCTGTGTTATGTGAGTTAACATTTGTGCACGCATGCACCAGCTGTCGAACGTTTAGCGCACTTAGTCAAGCACTTAATTCATAACAGAATATTTTCTCAAACATGGGAGCAGCTTGAAAGTCGGGCGACACTGACGCACTCGTGAGCCGCGCCGTAACAAGCCTGTTTTTTTTTCAAAGCGTCTGCATTTCGGCGAACAAATTTTGTGCCGTAATCTGTTTCGTGCGAACGCGTATGGGTACAACAGACGCTCTGCTTCGAGTTTTTGCAGAAAACTACGAACTGTTGTTCCCCTTTAAGCGTTACGTAACGACTGACCCTCTTACCGTGAAGGAATCTCTGGGCTCAACCAGCGATAACACGTTTGAGCCATAACGGCCCCGCATCTTCAGGCACTCAACCCTCTCGTTTGCGTATAGCACGCAGTAGGACAAATATTCCAGGCAATTTGTCTCGTTGATGGCCGGGAGCGAGGACGCCTCGGGGTAGACGCTCTGCAGTGGACGGCTCTGGTCCTCCGTCAGCGAGCAGCAGCGAGACAGGTACTGTGATAGTTCAGACAAAGGCTGCTTTACAGATGTGGAACTTAGCCGGCGAGAACATTCGTGATTTCAGTCACTCATTCGTATTTTGATCAATGAAAGATATTAGGTGTAAGTAATGACAAATAATTATGAAACTCTGGAACATAACGCGGTAACGCATGAATTATCAAAAAAACTAGTGGCCGTTGTCTCTTCTAAACCACACCACTTGTTTTTCCCCCACAAAATTCTAATAACGCTGTAAAATTTATTTCACAGCACTGAAACATAGTGACCACTCTTCGTAGCATCATCAAAGATAACTATTCAACCAAATATAAGTGGTTCGTCCACAGATAGGAGAATTTGTTATGAGAAAAACTCAGGCAATCCGTAAAATCTAGTGTTAATTTGCGGTAAAAAATAAATTATTGCACATTGTTTTAAGCCAGCTAACTTTCTTGATTCACTGATTTGTGCGGTTTACCGTCCCAAAACCACCATATGGTTGTGAGAGACGCCATAGTGGAGGGCTCTGGAAATTTAAACCACCTGGGGTTCTTTAACGAGCACTCAAACCTTAGCACATTGGCCTGTAGCGTTTCCGCCTCCATCAAAACCGCAGCCGCCGCAGCCGCGATTCAATCCCGCGACCTGCTGGTCTGTAGCCAAGTACCTTAGGTACTAGACCACCGTGGCAGGACCAGCTAACTTTCTTCTAAAACCGTTTTGAGTTTCAAGTACATCAAGCGAAGGTTTTTTTTTCCCCAACACAACAGTTGTAGGGAAAGGTAGATGAAGAGCGTCAAAAGGCAGTTTGAAAATATTCGAGGCCCATGCACCAGGCAGCATGTGGATGCGTTCATAAGCGACGTAAGCGTACATAATGGCCAACAAAAGTCAATCGGGGAAGTAAGGAGACAGCACTGCGTCACAAAATACCTGTAAACAGAAGTGATACATACACATATACTTTCTTACTAGTGCGTACATACGCAAACAGCCGTGAACTATTGAATGTCGATTTCGCAAGTCATGATTTTCGATTGGTGCACGGGCGCCACAGGGAAACGGAGGAGAGTGTTCACCCTCCACCCCTCCAACACAGTAATTTTTTTTAATTTCAAATGCTTATATACATACGCACGCATACAAACCAACCCACGCACAGCGTAGGTAAACTACACACTACTTCCCTACAATGAAAAAAAACACCTGGTTACGTGTTACGTGCTCGGCTACGTGCGAGTTCACGCCCACATGAGCCTAAATAAAGTTTTTCAACACCATAGCATATTCTCCTGCATTGCCAAATCTAAAAGCTCTTCTTCTCATACGGCGCCCCCCAACCACCGCCGCCACAAGACACCCCACCCCACCATCGTTGTTTACGCCAACCCCACCCCGGTTCCCGTCGCCCCGCATCTAAGCGTGCTGGGGTTGGTCTTGCAGTCGAACTGTCGCAACACTCACACTATTCATTAGCTCTCGCTTTCTGTTCACCAGACTGTTCGCATGGTAGCTAGTGTTTGAGCGTGGCACGAGGGTAGTGTCAAACGCTATCTACTCCACCTAAGTGACGCTTTCATCATTACTGTTGTATGTTTTTGAATTTGAATAAACTTCAAACTTCAAACACGTCTCACCTACAGCCTGCTTTACACTCACCTCCTTATATCCAAGTTCGACAAGATTGACGTGCTCAATCGTCGAGCATACAAGACTGCCCCTAGCCCCCTCAACGCATCAACGGAACACCTTCTTCGCCTAGGGGTACACAACATCACTGACGAGTTGATTGAAGCCCACCGTACTGCTTAAGTGAAACGGCTTTGTCGTTAATCGACTGGTTGCATCTTCTCTTCCATCTGCCACGACCCCTCTTCTCATCGACCAGACCTGTTCTCATTACCGCACGCCCTTTGGACTGTCTTCTGCGTCAAGCTGCTACCTAAGAAGATACTCGCAGGCCCCCGCGACGCTCGCAACCAAGCCCGCGTGGCCATGCTTCGTAACAAATACAACCACTTAGCCATCGTTTGCGTGGATGCAGCTAGACTTACCCGGCGCCACATTTCTCACCGTATCTGTCTCACCCTCCTTGCCGCCGCATGGGAAGACGATGGTTATAGCCGTCACAGTGCGCACAACCTTCATATGCCATCGAGGCCGAGGAGGTGGCCATTGCCTTGGCTGTCATCTTCACCAAAGCAAGTGCAGTACTTGGCAATTTTAATCCCGCCTTCTCGAACTTCACCCGAAGCCTTCTTTCACCTAACACACTGTGGCTCACCCACTCTTCTGCAGGACGAACCACATGACATTGAACTGGCCTGGGTTCACTCCAGCAACGAGTCGGCTCACCAACACGCTCGATGATTCATTAACCGAGCGGTGGGCTCCTCAGAGTCGGACGTTCTTGGGCCGGAGGCTCTAGTGATCCACCATGACATCACCTAACACTATCGCCTTGAATGTTACGCCTTCGCACCAACTCACGATAGCCTTCCCAAGAGGTCCCAGATCGCCTGGAGCCGACTGCAGACCTGCACCTTTCCATGACCCCTTGTGTACTCTTACATCCACCCAGGCGCTATAAATTCATGCTGCTCTCAATGTGAAGGCGTTGCCTCGATTAACCACAACCTCTGGGCTTGCCCGGAGGACCTGACACCCACCAACTTCGTGTCGCCACCCCTCTCCGACAAGCATTGTCAGGCACTTTTTTTCAGCAGACACCAAGGCGTCCAGACACGGTCCCAGCAAGAGCTGTGTACACCATCGAGAAACACGGCCTGGCAGCATACGCAGCCTGCTGAACCCCTTTTAGCCCCACATTCCTTGAATAATAAAGTTGTTACTCACTCACTCACTCACTCACTCAATCACTCACTCACTCACTAACTTGCCAAATCTGTTCTTCCGTGATTCTGCACGACATGCATTCTCTTCAAAATAAAAATGTGGCCATGAAGAGGGAGCCTTGATGACTTGACGTGATCGCGTTAGAGCATAGGCTCAAAAAAACGTGGCGTTTGAATCGTCTTCTACGAGCACGATATTGAATCATCTCTAGTGTGTTCACCTAAGATACATCATTTCATCAGAGACACGAGTGGTAAGCAATTACGCTTCGACCCATGCCTGAAACAACATAGAAACAATTTAAATAATCTAATCTTTGATCATGTCAATAGATATTATCAAAAGAACGTGCTCTAAATATCAGAACCCAAACACATTGACCAATACTGCCTTGCAGATCATTTACTGCATTACTGTTCGGCCCTCTGGAACTGACAAGCCGTTGTTATAATCATCAGATAGCAGGGAAGATGCCGTTTCATAAAATAAGCACTACTAGCTTTTTTTTTGACGTGCTATACCACAGTATTACTGAAAAGGGTGACAGGCAGATGCATGGCATGCGTTATTCGCTACCGAAACACCCCAGTTAGAACATCGCACTTACGTGCTACGCAGTGGAGGTGAGGCAAAAAAGCTTCGTATTACCTTGAGGTTGTTGAGAAGAAAAATGTTTTCGTTCCTTTCTTCAATTTAAAACTACTTATCTGAAACTTTCTGCATGCCTTACCGACAAAGCCTTTTATTCATCGATACATACGCCATATATTCTACTCGGATCGCTACGTTGCGAAAATTAGATTTGAGTGGAAATGATGTTTACTTTTTTACAATATCGGTGAAATGTTTGTACTTTATTTGCTCCTGAAGTATTTCAATAACATATTTTAAAAACCTATAAAACAGAAAATGTCAGAACAGTATCCGTGAAAACGTTTACACATTTTATGAAAACTAGTGAACCTACCGCTATTTTCAATTTTTGCCAAGACAATAAACAAAGTTAAAACAATAAAGAATGATCTATCATGATCATGAAATACTAGTGCCTTTAGATGAAGGAAAAAATGAAAAACATTATTTCATAGCAGTTGCTCAATCTAGCGTTATATAAATTTATTTGCGCGACACAGTTTCACTGGCTGCTTGTCAAAGTTCGAAGCGCCCTCTAAGCAACCACTTTTTTAAAAATGTAGCGCCTGAAATAATCCCCCTTACATACATATATGCCTGTAAGATTTCTTTCAGCTTGATTGGGAATGGTCTGATATATATATATATATATATATATATATATATATATATATATATATATATATATATATATATATATATATACAGCGTTGCATCGCGGCGTCAGTCTGACTCTGCTCCGAAAGAACGGAGACGTTCACGATTCCGTTTCAGCCAGGAACAACCCAGGAAGCATTTAGTGCACGCATGTATATAAGCAAAAGTGGAAAGGGAAAAGAATGAATACAATAAAAAAAGCCTGGTGCATGCGCAATGACAGATCTCTCATGAAGCCGTAGTTTGATACCGTATTTACAACATTTCTTCCTTCTTAATAACGAAGAACTGCCTTGCGTGCTCTTGTGGAGCGACGGAGGGGTTGTGTGGTTTGTTAATCTGTCCCGGGTGGAGCGGGCGTTGGTACGGCAGCCAGCGCATGCTGGTGGACGTCTGGAAGCACCTCCTGAGGCGAAGCCCCTGCAGTGTCGTTGGGGCTCGCGAAAGCTGCGGGCTGAGGGGCGTCGCGATCAGTGTATTGTCCTTGCTGTTAGTGTCCGGGTTGGTGCAAGGTGGTTCGCCTTGTGGAGATGCCATACGATGATGAACTTGGTCGATGTGCCACCGAACCCTTGCTTGTGGAGTTTCCCCTGTGACCATCCGTCTTCTCGATTTGGCTGTTACTCTCCCTGGTATCCATTTACCATTGGGCTTGTAGTTGCGCACGTGCACATCACGGTTCACCAGGGGCAACAACTCGTCACTTTCGTCGTTTGCGTTGGGCCCCGCTGACACAGGAAAGCAGGTGTTCAGTCGTGACCGTATCGGGTACACCAACAACATTTCAGCTGGAGACTTTCCGGTTTTCTGCGGAATTCTTCTGTAATTGAGCAGCAAATGGGTGAGGTTAAGCTCGAGCGTCTCGCCTTTCCTCTTGCGCAGTCCATTCTTGATCCTCCTTTCTGCCCTCTCCGCCGCCCCATTTGACTGCGGATGAAAAGGGGTGGTTCTTAGGTGTGTAATGCTGTTTCTGTCGACAAAAATGGCAAACTTGTTACTGGTGAACTGAGTTTCATTATCGGACACCAGGGTTCTTGGCACCTCGAAACGGCTAAACATGTCGCGCAGACAATGGTGATTGCCGAAGTAGCATGGTTTAGTGGCACCACTTCTATTCATTTCGTGTGAGAATCAACTGCCATGAAAATAATTTTACCTTCCATTGGCCTTGCAATGTCGACGTCCACCCGCGATCATCTTGTGTTTTCGGCCAGTTTAAAGGGGGGGGGGAGCGCTGGAGGCATAGGCCAATTTCGAATGCAACTGTTACATTGCGCTGCCGGTAACTCTGTCACGGTTCATTCCAGGCCACCAAAACAATGATCGTGCCTCTGATTTCATTGCCGAAGAGCCTTGGTGCGTCTCATGCAGTAGGTGTAACAAACGCTTCCGTGCTGCGACTGGTATGACGACACGATGTCCCCAGTAGACGAGTTCATGTGCCAGAGATAGATCCAACTGACGATCCGCAAAAGTAACTAAAGAAGGGTCAAGCCGTCTTGCGCCTTTCGGCCATCCGTGCAACACGTATTGTTTTACACGAGCTAAGATTGAGTCATCGGCAGTTACGTCCTTGAGATCGCACATTGTGACTGTCGCTTCATCCAGACTTTAAAAAAATACGTACTCCTCAGGTACGAGATCCGTAGCGGGATCTGTGTACTGCAGTGGCAGTCTGCTCAGTGCCTCCGCATTCAGTAGCTGCCCTCCTGTAGGATATTGTAGCGGTAACTTCCCAGGTACAGGGCCCACCGTTAGAAGCGAGCTGCGGCCGTGGTAGGTGTCTGGCTGTCGGGTCGCAGCAGTCCTAAAAGTGGCTGGTGGTCGGTAACCAGGACGAATTCCCGACCTAAGAGATAATCCCGAAATTGGTAACTCCAAAAACCATTGCCAGCGCTTCTTGTTCTAATTGAGAATCATTCATTTCCGTTTTTTGTCAGTTCTTGACCGGAATCCGACTGGCTTGTTAGTGCCTGCAATTGTGTGAAAAAGAACGGCGCCTATACCGCGAGCGGATGCATCCATTCTAACTTGAGTTGTCTCGATGGGTCAATATGCACCAATACCTCGGTGTCTTTAAGACATTGTTTTGCCTTGCGAAATGCACATTCCTGAGGCAACTTCCACTGCCATCGCGCGTTTTTTTTTCAACAGTTGGTACAATGAAAACAACATGTCGATCATGTTCGGCAAAAACTTTGAATAAACTGTTATCATTCCTTAGAAACGAACGTAGCTCGTACAGGTTTTCAGGACTGGGCGCCTCTACATTATTCTCAGTTGGGTGAAGGCTAGCTTGATCGATACGATGCCCAAGATAAGTGACCGATGGCTGGCTAAACTTGCTCGTATCATACCTGAGCTTCACGCCCTGCTCTTGGAACTGTTCCAACCCACTTTGTAATCTCGCTGCACAATCGCCCACTGTTTCAGAGACCAGAACTCATCCAAGTAATCCTGAATGCCAAGTAGGCCAGACAGTATGGTGTCATTTTTTCTTTGAAAGATCGCTGGGGCGGAAGAAATGCCGAAAAGAAGCATATTTTATCAAAACAGGCCTTTATGAGTATTAATAACGCAAAGCTTGTGAGAGTTCTCATCAAGAACCACCTGATTACATGCATCCCGCAAGTCAAGAGTACTGAACAACTGGCCTCCTCCTAATGAGGTAAAAATATCTTGAATTACTGGAAGCGGGTACTGCTCCGTGACACAAGCAGGATTGAGAGTGGCTCTAAAGTTTCCACATATTCTGACCGAGCCATCTTTCTTCAGAACGGGCACAATAGGTGTCGCCTAATAAGAATGCTTGACTGGTGATAATTTACCTAGCGACGTTTACCGGTCCAGTTCTTGCGACACTTGGTCACGCAAGACATATGGCATGGGTCTCGCTTTACAGAATTTGGGAACAGCGCCATTCTTCAGCAGGAGGCTGGCTGGTGGTCTCTTGATCAACCCGAAGGTTTCCGAAAAAACATCCTCGTAGGGGTTGCGTAGGGCATTGGCATTGGGGTGGTCCGCATGAACAGCCGTCGCCTCGCCTTTCTGTGCAGCTCGCAGTACTGCGGCGCCAGCTTGTTCCAGAAGTTTCAGCAGGTCACGTCCACACAAGCTCGGTCCAGGGCAATCTAGAACCACAAGCAAGCAGTCAACAGAAATGTCGCAGTAACTCACATGAAGTTGTAGCTCGCCCATCACCGGCAACCTTCCACTGTAGCAGGATAGCTTGACGTGCGAAGGCCTCAAGCTGGGCCAGCGTTTGCGATGTTTCTCAAAACGTTCTCGTGATATGACACAAATTGGTGAACCTGTGTCAACTTCTATCGATAAGTTTCACCACCACCACCACCACCGCAACCACCGCCGCCGCCCCCCCCCCCCCCACCACCAGAGTATCTCGGCAGGACACAACACAGTTATGACTACATTTGGGGCAGGAAGGACAGGAGAAAGCGGCTAGCACAAATCAGATAGTGCCCTTCCGAAATTCCTGCTTGCGCTTTGAACTTTACATTAGTATTAGTGAAACTTGGAGCTTTGTAACACATTGTACTACTAAAACCATTGTGAAGTCACTCAGAGATGTTCAGTAGAAATGTAAATGCGGATATGAGTATGGGTGCATCTACGAGCGAATACCGCTTTTTTGTCCTAACAGCAATACGCAAAAGGAAAGTTGTATTTTTAACGTCTGACAGAAGTAAAACTGGACCTAAAAAGACATAGATCTTTTGCCTAAAAAACCATCTTTGATGAAAAAGGAATAATTGTCTTACCACTTTTCAATAATCATACTGGTACGTGATGTTCATGGCAGCGTTTTCGGCACACAGAACTGTAATATTCGATTGCACGCTTGGTGAAAGCTAAAGAATAGCTACGGTATAGTAACACTAGCAGCTTGTCAACTGGTGCGACTTGCCTGATTAGTAACGCCGTCTTTGATAATGTAGTAAGCACTCGGCAGAATGAGACAGAATGGCACTAGCATGAGCGCCATGGTGATCCTCAGTATCAAGGAGAACGCTGTCTTGACATACGCCGATGGGACACCGCACTGAGGACGTCGAGCACCTCCGGGAGGTGTGGCAACCCCTCCCCTGGACACGGACGTTCGGTTGTATCGAGTTGCGGGAAAGTCTGCATGAGCTCTCATGGTTCCGGAGTTATGAGGGCGGGCGGGAGTCACTCAGTTCGCGCAAAACTGCGGCCTCAACATGACGGAATTTGAAAATTCATTGTAGGACTGCTACGCAAATGGAACTGTTCCAATAAATGTCTTAAAAGCATGTAGTTGCTTGCTTCGCCGAATAATAATGATGATGATGATGACGGCTCAAACGAATGGCTCTCACCCACTCTGGGGGATTGGTCAAGAAACAATTATTTAGATAGTGGATCACATATTACTTTTCAATTTAATGAACATTTAAAAAGGTTACAAGAAATAAAACTTTAATAATTTAGAGATTTTCAATCAAAATCGCCTTAACTCGACTAGGCATCTTTGTACAGCAGAACAAATATCAAGGTCACAATTACCTAATGGGGAGGCTCCAAAGGAGAGAACATTAGAACTAATTAAATCTGATCTAATTCGAATAAAAGCAGCTTTGGGAATGTTTTTCCTCAGTGACTTGAAGCGAGTACACAATAAAAAATGTTGCTCGATTGTTTCATCCTTGTTACAGAATGAGCAAAGAGAGGAAGGAGCCAGACCAGCTCTACGCATGTACTAATTTACTTTTTTACACTCTGCAGCGTAATTTTGTAAAAATTACTTCTTTGCGTGGTGACAAGAACTGCCTACGCAAAGAAACAAAAAGTGCCAATATTCGTTTAGGCGAGTGAGTAATGTTTTACCAGAGTCTTCAATTACGGCACGGCTTTGAAATCTATCACGTAATATGAGTGCTGATGTGGTCATATTTGAAAGTACCAGACCACTGAGAGCGGCTTTCGCCGGAGCATCCCCCATTTCATTTATTTTTATTCCCTTGCGCCGTAGAACCCAGATCAGTCGGATTAAAGTTGTATGAGTTGGGACCAGAAAATTGAACGTGCGTGATACACACAAGTCACTATTAGAGGCGAGTGCCAAACACAAAAATAACGAACGGTAACTATGGCCGCACTTAAGGCTGGTGGAATGAGCTCTCTTAATGCCATAATCACCGCCATAGAGTTTGCTGAAAATACTGAAGAGAAATTGGGTAGACTTAATAATTAAAAGGACCAGTTCAAGGTTTCAGAGAAAATGCCAATGCCAGATTTCTGTTTAGTATGCGAGGCATCTGTTGCTATGATATTTATTATATTTATCTGTTCTAAATGCTGTTGCAGAGGGCCATTTGACAAATGTTTCGACAATTTTTTTGCATTATTTGGATATATATCGTCGAACATGATTTCAAGTTTGTGCCTTGCTGTGCTTATGGAAGAAATTTCACACAGTTTAAGATCTGATGAACCAACGAGTGATTGTACGTATCCCACCTGCGGAGTCTCAAACCCAGGCCAATAAGATAGAAAAAAAATAGCCCAGGCTGGTGCATAAAAAAAAATTTAGCTTTAAAGGGCACTCACAAAACTTAAAAAAGTTTTTTGCACAGTTAGTATTCTACATCTGCACAAAAGAGAGGGAAAAGTTGCCTCTAAGTACACGACATTATTGGCGGTGAATTTCGGTAACCCAAGACATAACCTTAAGGCATCTCTTTCCAGGAGTACCAGTGGACGAAATTTATAAACTGGAGTGCCAGAATATAAAGCACATCCAAATTTCAAAATGGGGCGTACATACATTTTGCATATCATAATTAGTGAATCTCTCAGCATCCCTCGATTGACTGTTGCATAGCCTTCGTAGGACTCCTAGCGCCCGTACTCCTTTCTAGGCTATGTATTCAATGTGTGAATGCCAAACAAGCTTGCTTTCATAAATAACCTTCAAATATTTTACTGAGTCCTCTTGTGGCATATTTTGCAGGCTGCAAGTTAATCTGGTAATAACTCGGTTATCCGAAGGGAAAACAATAATTGCGCTTTTTTTAATTAAGACAATAAATGATTAGCATTTAAACGTTTTTGAATGGCACACAAATACTATTGTAAGCGAGTGTATAATGAATATATATCCGTATCTGAACCGAAAAAGACTATTTCGTCTGCATATACAGCATGTATACACCATCAAGGCTTGGAATTGTGCTTAGTAATATACTAAAAAGAAGAGGCAAAGTAACTGCTTTCTGTGGAACTCCTCGTGACTGTGAATGTATATTTGAAGAATGGCCTTTGTGTGAGCAATAAATACTCTTCCACATGAAAATTCATTAAACCACTTCACCATGTAGTTAGGTATGCCATATTATTATAATTGATCCAATAATATTTTATGTTCTGCACTATCGTAGGCTTTCGGGATGTCCAATGTTACCAGAACTGCTACTTGTATGTGACGGTACGCTAGTTTAATTCAGCTCTTCAAGTCCACATAGGCATGCCAAATAGAGCATCCAGGTTTAAAACTAATTCGGAAGGGGCTCAGATTTTTGTCTTCTAGCAGTTTAATGAGACGTATATAAATGATCCTTTCTACTAATTTAACTAAATCAGAAGTTAGTGCAATGGCTCTAATATTGTCCAGGGTGTATACTGGCAGTTTATTTTATAAACTGGAAATATTTAGCGGTTTTACAACAATAATAAATCCATGAGCATATCGTAGAGTGGTTAGTCATAGTTATAAAAATATTAAGAGTCTCAGTGAAAAGCATTTTTACCATTTTTGAAGTGATTCTTTCCGCACCTGGGGCAGAATTCGGAAGTCCTTGCATAACCGTGGCCAGCTGAGCCATTGATACCTCACTGAAACAATCACTCTGTGTTTTACATTTATTGTAAGGAGGTAGCAGATATGAGAATCTGCTTTATAGACCATTCGCTATATTGTTGAGCGTTTGTTTGATTTCTTCGTCAGTTAACACTGATGAATCTATGTTCGGAAAAGGAAGGATTTTTCTACTACGGAGAAATTTGAAAAGCGCTCTTATTTTTGGTTTTTGATAAGGAATCATAATATTTAGTGTCACACGCTTTTTTTTGCTTTAGTTACTGTGTGTTTGAATATAGTTCGGTAGAATTTACGTCGCTCTAATTTTTCGGACACTGGTTATATAGTAAGCTTTTCTAGGCTGCTTTCCTTCTCTTATATTCTCGTGAACAGTAGGCATTCCACCAAGTGTTGAACTAATGATCTTCCTTTGATAGATATATAAATTTCGACTTTTTCTTGAAGTTCCGAAAACATCGCCCATTTGCTTTGAAATTCGTTCATCAGAAGCATCAGATAGTGAAGAAATAGTTGACACGAATAATTCTTGAATGTGCTGTAACCTATAAAAGTATTAGTTTTTGAGCAGATAATGTTGCGGGACAAACAATATCATATATTCAAGTGAGATGGTCACAATTAGTTGCACTATCAATGGTTGACCACGAAGATACAGAGAGACTACTGTTATATAAATTGAAATCAATTGTCGAGCATGTTAGACCTCTGGCAAATCTGTACGCGCTGGAGTTCTCGCAAAAGAAGTTTTCGCCTATTGACCAGTTTCATAGCCGGTTACCACAAGAATCTGCCTTCGAACACCAAAAAATATGATGCAAATTGAAGTCCCCAGAAGTCAATATATCAAGCCTCCAAATATTTAGAGCACCGTCGAGATGACTAGTACACTGAAAACCGTTAAGGAAGTAAGTATTTATAATATATATCGAAAACCATCCGAGAAAGAGTAGCTCTACGGTTAAAATTTCACTGTCTAGATCCATAAGTTGCAAAATTATTTTCGCCTTATGACATATTTTACCCGAAATAAATGTGATTAGACATTCACAACTAGTAGGTCAGTGCAATCTAAAGCAACTCAAAGATTTTAAATGAAATATTTTTCCCTAGTTAACCAAGTTTCAGTAGTAATAGTGGTCTGAATTGAATTGATTTACAAGACAAAATAAGTCTACGGAATCTGCAAAAATGGAATAGCAGTTCCACTGAAGTACTTTCAATGATCCTATGGTGAAGAGATTGCAGCAGTAAAAATTGCCTTCTCTAGTATACACTTTCTTTAAAAATTGTATTTGGCTGACTTTTCTTTGATTTAGATTGAGGAAGCGTGTGTAAGTCCTCCCTAGTGGATGACATTGCTCTCTATTGAGAACTAGCAGTATGCTCTGCGTCTGTCAATTTCATATCGCGGATGGCCTGTTTTTCAAAAACAGGGGTAAAAGATGAGCTCATTGACGCCATTTCACACTCGAGGATAAGCGCCTGACGTCTTTCCTCATTAATACACTGTGTTGGTTTCGAATTCAAGGATAGAGCACCCTGAACAACAGACTGAATAACAGAATTTGTTTGTTTTTTGAAATAGCTTTGAAATATTCTCTCACAGGTTTGCTGAGAGCTGGTTTATTGAATTCGATACTGCCTTTCGCACAGTTACTTCAATGATCGCAGTGAGAGGTTGATCTGAGATGACTTTATGTTTAGCAGCAACTCCTGCATATCCAAATGCCCTTTCTTTTACAGTGATTGTCGCTTCTCTCCTGGAACATCACCGTTTATCTATTATTCCCGGAATCTGTATTACTTGGGGACGAGCTGGGCAGTTGTAATAATCAGCGGCGTAGTCCTCACCACACAGCAACATCCCTCGAATTGAGAGGTGCAGTCATATTCGTCATAGTCTTCCCCACAATTGCAGCAGTGTGGGGCTGATTTACATCAGTCTACACTGAGACAAAACCACCAGCAATTTTGACACGGAAGTGGACGCCGTGCTAGTTGATATACCAGCGGCCATACCTTAATCTCTGAAGGGCATGTTGTACCTGCAAGAGTGGCAATGACTTACTCAGTAAGCATCCGGGTCTCCCAACTACTCTACCACAGCGGTAGACTGTGATGACGCCAGATATCGATAACTTCTCTAGTATTTGTTGCGGAGTTAGACTTGCATTGACACCTCTTAGGATTTCCTTGGTGCAGGTGAGGTGAGCAGGAGTTAATGCACTCGCGGGAGGTTTTGCGAGCGTAGTGCATCTGAGTTGGTGTTTGGTGGAGTGGCTATAGAGAGAAAGAAAGAGGAGTGGCAGGGGGAGGAGGGCATGACATTCCCAGGATTTGGGTACAGCTGTACGCGGTGCCTAGGTGGCAGCAATGGCACCCTGTCTTAACTGAATGAGGAGAAAAGTAAAAAAACAGTTTGATATCTTCTAAGAAACGCTTATTGTCAGAAACGACCCTAGGTTCCGTACATCATAACCCACAGGAAGATTTTTCTAAAACGACAAGCTAGCCAGGCGCCCTAACAACTGGCTAACCTCCCATTTTTCCCGCTTGCTTCCTTACTCCTCCTTGGTAAAAAGCGTGTGCCTGGGCAATCGAACACCGTTTATTAAAAACACATGAAGCATCATTGTATATTCACTCTGTTAAGCCATGCGGTTTGTAGGAGGAACCCATAATTTTATCAAAATGTTCAAGTAAGTCCAGGTAATGCATTGGAAGGCTACTTGATGTGAACCCATAGTGCTTTGTCCCGTCTTCTTTTTGTGGTGTTATTTGATGCTCTAAAAGCATTATTGTTTCCCATTATTTGAATTATTTTTATGTGTAGCTATTCGCGCCAGCTATCATTTTTCTCGCGTATTTGACAATATGTTTTAGGAAACCGCCACTGTTGCCGACGAGAGGTGGTGCCGCGTGCACACGTCTCGAAGTCCTGGTCTTTACCAAGACGAAATATTGGTTAATGGTGGACAAAAGACAATCTTAAAGTTTTTCAATTGCAATTTTCATATTACTTACTGGTCGTATAAAAGGTTTCATGAACAATTCTGTGGAGAGGGAATTTTCGAGCTATTTGTCCAAAGCGTGCTAATAATTCCTGTGACGATTGTGGTGGTGGCGGTAGCCACAATGGTTCAATTGCAAAATTGGTTAGTCGTGCATACACTGACTACAACTGTTCCACGTATAGTCGTATTATTTTCATGCGTCGGGCATGGTGTAATGTGTATATCGGCCCTGAGCCTCGCAGGAAGGCAGGCTCCGAAACTGTGTTCTCGAGGGCCTCGCTTTCTCTGGAAGAAAACGTCACATTGAGAAGTCCAGTACGCAACTCCGCCCTTGTGCTTGTCGTGAACTACCACTTCCCTTTGTACGTCGAACTGCCGGGAAAGGAAAATTAAATGCTACTTTTTGCGGACACCAGATCGGAATACATAGTGGGGAAGTGCCTCCCTAGAACCTTAATAGTTACGTATGCGTAGTCGTTCCTAATGAGGTACAAGAGTACTATTTTTTCGCGATAATGTGCATGGATCACAACTACCTGATAAGAAGTCTTGTGAATCGACACAAACGACGACAGAATATTTGGATAGAGTTCTACAATGTTTTTAGAGGTCCCTTTTGGAGGGCATACGTTAGCGCTTTGCAGGTAAAAGTGTCAAGATTATTCGGATCCGGCCATCCTCATGTCTAACGGGGTCAACAAAAATTTTGCGCTGGGTTCATTGCGCGTTAGATCGTGGCGCACCATTATACTAACCACACTAAGCCTAACCAGGTTCATCCTAACCCAGCAACAAGCGGGGATGTTGAAGCACGCATATTACCAGACAGCATGGCGTGTGTGTTCGTCATCCATCCATCGCATTGAATGATGAAAGCAACTTGCTAACAAGATATTATTGCCTACTGGTTTGGTTGACGATTAACTTGTTTTCATGTAAAGGAGCATGCGATGCTAGTTTGCTCATGCACAGTGATTATGACGTGATTGTTAGGAAAGTAGAGCCACTCGTTTTTTTAACTTGGAGGTGCTAGCCTCCACCGCACAGTCAGTTCATATTGCATAACAAAGCACGGAGGTGAAATAAACGAGAATGCGTGCATACGTGCGTTGAATGGCCCAATGCGGTTGCCTTTACTGGCAAACTGTGCAGGTAGCCAGACACCAAGACGCCAGAAGCCAGCACCTATTGACTCAGTGGCCGATATTCACGCGTTCAGGTATTAAAAAATGGGCGGCTGCACATGCGTACTTTGTTGCAAAATTAAAGTACGTTCTTAATGCGTGCTAGTTCCTGAATACTTTCTTGCTGTGTTTTTGTGAGGTAAGCACAAAATGTTTCAGTATGCTACAAGACACACTATGGCCCTCCTTTCCGTCTTATTCCCAGAGAGAACATTGTTATTGTGAAAGATATCTGTACTAATGAAGCTATGTTGCAACTACTTATCACTAAATAAAAGAATTGTCCGTTTTTCAACTAAAGTTTGAAATCTTTCATTTACAATGCTGAATACTTTCATGTGGATTTCTGTTCTTTTCATGAAAGCAGTATTTTTTCCCCACTCTTGTGCAAGTATGGCCGCGATGGCCATTAATTGAGTCGCTGTGTCGAAGCTCTCATAATCTTTCCCGGCACGTCACGCTGCATTGCGGCGAAGGTCTTTACTTTTTCGAAGTACAGCAGTGCCTTTTCAGCTGACATTTCTAGTTGTTCGTCTATATAGATTACTTCTTTCACCTCTGCTTTCTCTTCCTGATCTGGAATACTCGCTACGATTTCCTCCGTAGACAGAGAGGGGCATGTATCAACGTGAGAGTCACAGGCTACATAGTCCTCAATAGAAAAATCGCTGTCTGTACCCAGTGGTCAAGACAATTCCTGGTTAACATGGCACTTCACTGGAGCATTACTATAGCTGCATTGCCACACAAAGCAAGTAGTGCAAACACCCGAATGCCAGCTCGACGTTTCGGCACAGAAGTCCGTGGAGCTACGCATCGATGCAATCACAAACTATGTCCGCTCCATGAGGAAACTCACAGCCTCTACGAGGAGGCGTTCGTCGACAGGCAGATTTTGAATATGAAGACGGTCGAAGAGGCGGGAATCGGCAGAAGGCGTAGTAGCAGTGGAAGGACGTAGCCAGCAAGGGGGGGGGGGGGGGAGGTAGGCCAATGGTTTCCAAACTTTCTCTATTTCGACTGCGTATACATACACACGCTCATACAAACGTAAACACGAACCTAAAGTATGGTTGAACCCACCTTTCATCGAAAATAACTTCTGCCAACGCCCCTGCAGCAGCGCGTGGGCGACATATATCAATTTCGCACAGTTGAGAGAAATCCACCACCACCACCGCTAGCGTATCCGCATATAGAGAAATTGCTAGGGGTCCTTGAATATGAGTTGAAAAGACTGCAGAAGCACATTATTCTCTGTGTTCTGCATGCACAGCCTGAATTGGGCACACTGCATAAAGCTCAGGAATTAGGCGAAGTGACATGCGTTCGTTTTGTTTGCATACAAAGAAAAGGCACAAGTGGCGAAGGTGGCGGTCGCTGCGGCATTATGATCAAGCGCACAAACTCTTGACCAGTTGTGTGGTCTCGCCTCCTCACTGTTTATCTAGTGTGTACCCGCCCTTCAGGTGGTTACTTGCGTGTAGATTGATTTATTAAAGCGATGGTTTTTGCTAAAAAATAAATGTCATTTTCCAGTTGCTAAGGAATACATCTGTGCTTTGTCGACAATGAACGTGTGCATGCTGACAAGTAGGTACATATCACTACGCAGGCAATGCGTTGGTATGGGAAGTGATAAGGTGCTGAGCACCGAACTTTTCTGCCAACACTGGTGCGTGTTGCATAGCTTTGGAAGAGGTACACATTTTATCTCTCCAAAGGAAAAAATGAAGAACAACCTACCTAGGACAGGGTGTTCTCAAATCCCTATACAGCAAATGCACATCTTCTTTCGATGCAAAAACCATTCAGGCTGTCCGAAAAGTTGTCCAATTGGCCCCTTTTATGCGTAATTAGTTACGGAAGAGGAACAGCATTAAAATAGGGATGCGAAAATAATTTGATTGTCGCTCACGTTATAGTGCGTAAAAGCGAAACATATTTCGGACAATATGGTTTACATATTGCGCTTTTATGAGTAAAAAAATTTCGTGCTATTTTTGAACCAAGTCCTCTTCTGCGCAAAGCACACGAGACCGCGAAGGTTTACGAGAATGCAGCCTCGCTTGATTGTAGACGAGAGTCCGCTGTTCGTGAACCTGCAAATGAAAACATAAGCCCAAACAGCTGTTTTGCTGAGCCGCTGGTATACCACAAAATTGCGATGAACAATAACAGGTTAGGCTCACTTTGTAGTTGGCTGCGCTAAAACACAAAACTCTTCTATTTTGCAGTGACAATCTTAATCGACTGTGACACTCAATTTGTGACCGTAAAGTCTTATACAAGTAATCGCTGCGCAGAAGAACAAACCTAATTAGTGGAGGAGTGTGCTTCCGCCCTATGGCAGAACCGGACCTCTTTCTACGAATAACAAATTGCTGCTGTGAGATATCACTAAAGTTGCTGAAAGTGAGTTTACGGGGCGTAACTCCAAAATGCCGCCGGTGTGAAGAAAACACTGCAGGGCGCTACGGCCATGTTAATTGCGTGTGTGGGTCTGTTTGTCTGGGTGCGTCACACAAACACACACGAGTCACAGACAGACAGACAGACAGACAGACAGACAGACAGACAGACAGACAGACAGACAGACAGACAGACAGACAGACAGACAGACAGACAGACAGAGAGACAGGCAGGCAGGCAGGCAGGCAGGCAGGCAGGCAGGCAGGCAGGCAGGCAGGCAGGCAGGCAGAGTGATTGACACCACTGCTTGCTTCTCTCTGTCTACTCATTTTTTCGCTGTTTGGTGGAGATGAAACCATTGATAAATCTGTAGTAAGCGCAAACCAACTCGCCTAAACAAATGTTTTCGCATGGATTAGTTGTTTGGCGTACAGTGGCTTGTAAAGCCTCATAACTACTTGTATATGCTCTTTTCCTTACAATCCTAAAAAAGGTGTGAATTCCGCAATAGGCTGTTAAAGAAGAAGGTGTCGGCGTATTTCATTTGTAACAACGGACGAGTGTTCTATTATTGAATTAGGCGTAATACGGGAAGCTTCGAGAAAGCTTATTTCCGCGTCTCGTTGTCACTCTGCAGAAACACTCCCTCACGCACGCGCACGGGCACACCCACACACACAAGCACACCAAAGTCACTGTGTGTGTGTGTGTGTGTGTGTGTGTGTGTGTGTGTGTATGTGTGTGTGTGTGTGTGTTTGTTTGTGTGTGTGTGTGTGTGTGTTTAAACACGTGGATAAAATTGTAAGAATTTGGAACAGGAACATTTAGGCGTACCCACCTGTTCATCAAACCATCATTCATAAAATGAAACTCGGAACTGATTTTTGAAGGCACCACTGCAGCGCTTGCTAATAGAACAGACACAAGAAAGTATCGCTACAATACTTACGTGTTGGGGGACCAAACGAATATGAAAAGTGGATTGTGTCGCGGTTCGGGGGGTTTAAATTCAAGTGCTCTCTAATGTGAGATGAAATGCATGGTACTGTGTAAACACACATAGACCAGTGTTATGAGTTCTCTCAAAGTGAGCTTATGTAAAGGACATGGGTGACCTAGTTTTCAGCGGGCTGAACTTTTTACGATAGGAGGACACACATTTTTTTATGATTGTTTGAAAACGAATAAGCCCAGAGACCCTCTAGGTTTTGTATGTGGTCGTCTTGTGTGTGGGCCAGTGTAGATTACAACTGCAATAGTCAGGCATCGAGCTAAACGTCACATGTGCCTGAGGATGGAGATACACGACACAGCGAAATCCTTGATCACGACAAAGCTATCTTCGAATGCCCCATAGGCTCTCAGTGTGGCTATTAACCCCATGCTCCAAGCAAAAGCACTTTATTATGCCGGAGACTGTGATAAGGTTCATTCAACAGGCTCCTAACATAGCTTGATATATTCCGCATTGGCGACGCAGTGCTTCTTCAGACGTGATAAGTGCGAGTCCCTTGAGCGTGTGTAACATGCGGTTCAGTCACCGACTCTGCATTGGATATTCCCGAAAATTTGTTGTGAGGAGAATAGGTTATGAATAATGTCGTTGTACAGATATATAACCTGCACCATAGAACACAACTTGGATGCGCACAACCCCAGGACGACCTCGTACGCGAAAGCCAAGGTTTTTCCGTCACCCTCTGTACCCACTTTTCTTTCTTCCTATTTACATTACATTAGTTCTAATAACTTCCCCTATATGACCTTGGCATTATTGTCTGTTAGATCTCATTAATATTGTGTCAAAACACGGAAAAACGAGCGTTTAGGTATACACTTTTTTCCCTTATTCATTAACGAGGGTCTCGTACTGGCAGACTTGTTGCCGTTAGATTGTATACCAGAGAAAATTGATCAGCTGCCAGTTCGTAATAAGTTCACGTGATACGTGACGTCATACAGGCTCATAAAAAAGAGTGTACCACATTCGCCGCCATGGCTACAGGTGGCGCTGACTGACAATCCCACGTTTAAGTTCACATATAAAATCAATAAAGTAGCTGGGGGAATAGCCGCCGTGATAGCTCAGTGGTAGAGCATCGAACGTGTTATTCAAAGGCCGTAGGTTTGATTCCTGCTCACGGCAATTACTCACATTTTTTTCTTATTACTAACATTACAACAATTTTAATAATTTTCTCTATACATAACTTGGCATTATTTTTTGATAGGTCTCATAATATTAGGTCAAAACACGGAAAAACGAGCCCTTAAGTATACACTTCTTTCTCTTATTCATTAACGAGGGTCTCCTACTAGCAGACTTGGTGCCGTTAGGTTGTATACGAGGGACTATTGGTCAGCTGCCAGCTCGTAATAAGTTCATGTTCTACGTGACGCCATACAGGCTCATAAAAAAGAGTGTACCACACTCGCCACCATGGCTACAAGTGGCGCTGACTGACACTACCACGTTTAAATTCAAATATAAACCCAATAATCTAACTGGGGGAATAGCCGCCACGATAGCTCAGTGGTAGAGCATCAAACGCGTTATTCGGAGGTTGTGGGTTCGATGCAGATGTGGAGGACCTCTTCTCTTCGTTGCGACATGACAGTCTTCTGACATGTGTCAAGAAAGGCGTTCAGGAATATAATGGCGAACAAAGGTTTCACCAAAGGTGCTGCGCATCGACGAGTTCCTTCGTTGAGGTCTTGTAGATGCACTTGGGGTCAACTGCCATTGGTTGCGAGGGGTGCTTTCACACTCACAGTTCATGGATCTGCATTGGGTGAATGGTTGCGCCAGTTTTGAGTGAAATTTTTCTGGGCATGTTTGACCGTGGCCTTGAGACAGCGTTCGACTCAGTGGTGGTGAAAACTTTCAGATACGTGGCAATTACATGTTTTCGTTGAAGGCAGCTGCCAGTGCGTAAGCACCATAGTATCGATGTTCTCAAGGTGCTCAAAGAATTGGTGTCGCGGCTGAAGTTTACCAGTGAGGTTCCCGATAACGGTTGCGCACAGTTCTTAGATCTGATCATATTTTCGGTGCAAATCACGTATGTGAATGTACGCCCCCCGAAGTCTCAAACTATCATCGGCTAAAATAGTAAAAGACGGTGTTGCGATGGTCTGGTGCGTCACGGATAAAGCCATGCACACGTCACATTGACGACAGTTTTGCACCGCAAATTGAGAAGCTCCGAGAGTCTCGGCTACCCTAACGGCAATTAGGGGCTTTAACGAAAGTATCTTACAAAAGATAAGCTTGGAAGCATGGGGTGTAAGTAAAAAAAAAACGGGTGGAAGTGGCACCTTTTGTAACAATTCCGCATGTTCAATGCGTTTCCTATAGGTTGAAAAATGTTAGTGAGACGTTGAGATATAGTGTATTTTTTTACTGCTGCAGACAAGCTTGGGCGGATTTGTGCAGCTGTGGGTATTAAGTTATCAGGAGAAAGCAAGCAGCACCGCGGGTGTGTAAGAGTTAATGAAGAGTATCTTAGTAACCTGCGATTTGCTGATGACATTGCCTTGATGAGCAACTAAGGGGACGAATTACGGCAAATAATTACTGAACTCTAAGCGGAAAAGAGGATAGTAGGTCTGAAAATTATTATGCACAAAACTAAAGTATAGTGCAACAGTCTCGGCAGAAAACAGCACTTCCCGATAGGTGGAGAGACGCTGGAAGTCGTAAACGAAGATATCTACTTAGGACCGGTAATCATCGTGAAACCGAATCATGAGAGCGATATAACTGGAAGAATAAGGATAAGGTGGATCTTATATGGCAAGCCTTCTTAAATGATGAATGGTAATCTGCCACTAACCCTCAAAAAGAATTTATTTGCCAGCTGCATGTTGCCAGTACTTACCTACGGAGCAGAAACCGGGAGGCTTACAAAGGAGGTTCAGGTAAAGGAGGTTCAGGTAAAGGAGGTTACAAAGGAGGTTCAGATAAAGGGACAGGCCTTTGCCATGCACTGGGCGTAGTCCGGCTGATGGTGATGATGATATATATGTGGGTATTTCGTATAAAAATTGTTTGATAGTCTGCGCTTGTCCGTCTTTCGTCTTTATTTCTCTCTAAATGCTACTGTAAAATTGAAGTAACTCAACCAACAAGTCACTTTACTATTTATCTCATTACTAAGATACGTTCACGTGCACTAGCCGCATTGAACATTAGCTCGCTGTGACGTTGCGCGCATGCGACTTAGTATGCCATGATGCCAGAGATAATCGCACTGTGCCCCTCGGAAACATAGTCAGATGAATAGTTTCTAGCCAGAAGAGTTTCTGAATATCACGTCCGCTCACCAGCTGTAGATAATTCCTCTATGCCCAAAGAACAAAATGAACCTACAACCTTTGCTCACAAAAGGACAACGCCACACAGTGGCGATATGTTCATGCCACATAAACAAAACATGGAACTGTAGATTGATTGATATGTGGGCTTTGACGTGCCAAAACCACCCTATCAATATGAATTTCGACCACCTGGGGTTCTTTGACGTGCACCCAAATCTGAGCACATGGGCCTACAACATTTCCGCCTCCATCAGAAATGCAGCCGCCGCAGCCGGTATTCGATCCCGCAACCTGCGGGTCAGCAGACGAGTAACTCAGCCACTAGACCACCGCACTGGGGCAACACGGAACTGTAATACCTAGGGTGCCAATATTTCCAAACATGCAAGTGTCGTAAGAAGCTTATGTTCACGCACATTGTGTGAATTCGCCGTGAGGAAAGCGTGCTTGCGACCACTGTCGGAGACAGATGTGGGCATCATAAAACCCGACAAGAAGTAGTTGACACTAATTTTGTGCGAAAACAGTTTGCGCAGTTCAATTCGAAGTATAACACCAATAAATGTTGCTCAGCTGCTAGAACATGTATAGTCGCACAAATTTAATTGTGACCAGTTATCTCCTAGCCGAACCACAACAATGAGAAAGCTTTGACGTCACTTGTACAAGCAAGTCATGAAAATTAGACTTTACAGTTGCCTAGCGTTCTGTGATGCGCTGCAACTTTGCTGGCCACCCACCATTAGCCAATGAAATGGCTCCTAGGTTTTCTTTGGTTGTCAAAGATGTTTGAAGGGTGATTTCAACTGCACCCTTTGTGGCTTATGTAGCGCACTCTCATGGTATTAAGGGCATTTCGGGTGGTCTATATAATATGTTGCTGCTCTGGTGCTCACGTCTGACTACGATGTTTTTTATAATTGAAGCAGTAGGCCGTACCGATTGTTCCTCCGCGTCTCAGTGGCCGACAGCAGGCGTCGCTTGCTAGCTCGGCGCTCCCCAGCTTTCCTGAGTGGTGGTCAGTTCGCGCCTCTGCCTCATCTCCCGCGTCAGCCGCCACAGCTTGACTTCCGCCTTCACGCCCCAGTAGGCCGACAGATTAATCAGGCAGAAGAACACGAACGCGTAGAAGACAAGGACCAGGCGGTTTGATATGGCCTTGCAGGCCACGTAACCGCACTTAAGCGGCCGCTCGTAGACCTGCAAAACGCAATATCTGCGGCCACGTCCTTTAGTAGACAAACATTCTGAAATCATAGGTTTGGGTTTTCAAAATGTTGCCTGAGCATACTTTAAAATTCAGCAGAAGGCTGATAGATGATGATAATGATGATGATTATGATGATGATGATGATGATAACAGAGCCCTCTCTAAACACTCTGCGATAGAATCGAGTAGGTACTGCTGTCATTTTCACGGAAGAGAACACGCGAGTGCTTTGCAAATAGTCTCTGAGCGCGCGTGTGGCTGAGCGCAGTAGTGAAATGTGTAAGTAAAGAGAGAACACGGTGCTATTTCTTCTATCAACTGAAGCCCCCCCCCCCCTGAAGTTTTGCTTCTATGTGGCACTTTATGTTAATTCGATAAAATTCGAAGGTATCACAGCTACTGCCGTTATCAAAAATGATCTTTGTTCACTGAAGCATCCCTACAATAGATGGAACCCAAAAAGAAAGCGTAAAACAAAGATCAACAGTGTACCCAGTACAGTGTACCTAGTACAACCTACTCAACTCTCGTTTTTTATGTTTACATTTTGCCACTGCGCCGTGCCACATCTCCGGCTGGAGGCTATTCGCCGCACGCTCACGTGTTTGCCTTCATAAAGATCGCGAGTGTATGTCCCTAATTCCGCAGAAGAGTCACAACACTACAGGGTGCACGCAGCGTGGTACTCTATTATCGTACGCACTACAAGAACATTATGATCGCGAGGCATGTCGCAACGGTAGACTCCATGCCAGTTTTGACCATATTGGGTTCTCTGACGTGCACCTAATCCTAGGTACATGACAAGAAAAATATTGGGGCTTGGTGGTGTAAGGACACTTCTGCATATATATTAAAAAAAATGCGATCGCGGTGGCCGTTAGTCAACGTAGGGGCTCCGTGTGCAGCCGCCTATGTAGGACGTGAGCGAAAGTAATTGCATCATGTGTATTATTTCTGACTTGTGAGCAAAAGATACTTCGTACCTCTTGGTTTGAAGGGACAATCTACAGTGACAGTACTGGCAGTGGTAAAAAGAAGTTATGCTGAACGAAAAAAAAACAGCCCAACTGCATCAAAAGCTGGCTTTATATCACTTGATTTCGCCAAGATACGACAAAAAACAGAGACAGTCAAGTTATTCAATTTACCTAACCAACTGACAGAAATGATAGAGTGAGCCAATAAAAGCGCACAAAAAGCAGCTGGCTGCCAACTGAGTAAGAACACACATGATCGGATTACGCGTGTGATGCTACTCCCAAGCTCAGTTACCATGGCGCCGTTTTGCCAACCGCTTATGTGCACACCACTCCTATAACACGCATGGAGTGAACCGACGGCGATACGCTTTTAGGGGCGAAGCTCCTTATGGCATGGCTTGTGCGTCCCTCGTAGTACGTAACCACCAGTGGCACACACCCGAAATAGCGGTCCTTACAATGTCTGCTGGATGGGGGCACTTGTATATGATGAATACATGATGAAAAGATGTGAGATGGCTGTGCTTAGAGTTTTCACTAGACATATGGACCGACGAACAGACTGACACACGCACGGACGGACAGACAGAGGGATGGCCGCAAAAAGAGATGGACGGACACACAGACGAATGAACAAACGGACGGATGCACCAAGGATCACACAAATAGGCGGACGCAAGAACAAATAGACAGACAGACTGACGAACGCTGCGCCCCACCAATGATCATTCACTCCGTGGATATGCTGTGATTTTTTTATCTCCTCAGCACTCGGTATGGTAGGGAAACCTCCTTAGATGGTTTCTAAGTCATCACTCTAGCTGGAGTTCTCTGTAAGTGCAATCAGGCTCGAGTTTTTGTGCCTTGAAGTTAGGGGGTGCAACTCACGAAGCTTTTGTAGAGACGATAGACTTTCTTGAATTACTAAAACGCCGAACTTTTTGCCCGTCTTTCTGTTTGTGTGTCTGTCAAACAATTCAAGCATCCGGTGAAAGTTTAAGGCCTGGCTGAATGCTTAGCCTTTTTGATTTGGAGGCTGCGGTCATACTTCTGAGCATTATTAATCCCAAACCGCGTTTTGCGCATATTTGAGGCTCGACGTCAATACGTAAGTATTATGGAGTGTGTTTATCAAGAAAATGCACAGATACGTAATTTTAAAGACCGCTGTGTTTATTACGCTGCGCTGACAATGCGAGGCTATGAACTAAAAAAAAAGCATGTGTTTCCTCCGATTTGCCGAAATGACGTACTGCCACCTACAAGTGGTTCTGCGTTCTACAAAGCTTTCCTTTTTTGACAATACTCACAAACGGCACTCATATCTCACGCAGCGCCCCTAAACAGAACAATATCGTCTTTCGACAACCTGTGAGAAAAAAAACACGCAGATACGCGGTCAACATTTTTTTAAAAACAATAGTCTTTCTTGGAGAACTTCGACGCGACATTTTGGCCTGTCTGTCTGTCTGTCTGTCTGTCTGTCTGTTTGTCTGTCTGTCTGTCTGTCTGTCTGTCTGTACATTTGTCTGTTTGTTTACTCTTACCGGCATCGGGTACTTGAAACGGCCGACGCCATCCGCAGCGACCACCAATGTTGCTCAAGGTTGATCGTTCATGCTTGTGCAAGTGTCAATTAAAAAGCAATTATTGCGCATGTCTAGGGCACCATAACAACACGCATATACTCTGCATATGCATCTCTTACTAGAAAACGCATACATAAGTCATTTGAGGAGCGTAGCGCTTATCACGCTGCGCTTACCATGCAATGCTTGCGCGGAACGGAGAGTGTTTCCAACGCTTTGCTATGAAGAGATGGTGGTGGCACCTACCCGTCGCCTCGCGTTCTATAGCTTATCACCTCTGAGACGGGCGCGCACGGCCACGCGCTTTGTTTTCCAAAAGAAACTGCCAGATGGCACTCATGTCTAACGTGTGACGTGCTTGATGTGCTCGTTTGCCTCCGCTGCACGCTCGAGGCACTCTAACGCAGCACCTCCGGAATACCATTCACCGATTTTCTTGCACAGAACATCAAATAAATGTTTTGTTCACTCTCTGCACACGCAAGATTATCGTCTTTTGACGACATTTGCAGATTACATGCAGATACTGGTCCATTTTTTTTAAAGTAAGCGATCGAACACATTGGTCAGCCACCATCGGTATTATTGTGTCGGCAAAAGGGTGACCTTGCACCTTCTTTTGCCAACAATATACGTGTAAGAGTTTTTCTGTCAAAGGTTTCTGCACACGATTAGATCTACAAAAGGAGCCTGGACCTCCTGACACCCCCCTCCTTGACATCCTTGTATACCTTAGAAGCTTTTATGCAAGCGACTGTTTAATAGCGTGGATCACTGTCGTATATCTGAAAGCAGGCGTGCATATGTCTTATAGTTTGAACGCCACCCCCCCCCCTCCCACTCAACTATAGATTGCGGATTTCGTATCAGCTGAATTTCCTTTGACAAAAGTCTGCATCTGCTCTTGGCTCTGCAGCTATTGCCTGCAACCACCGCACATAAGACATGTTGCTGTTGCAGTGGCGATGAAGTTGAGCGGCTCATGTTCTTGTCAAACAATTGTGTTTAATATTCACAGCAGCACCATTTGGCATTAAACAGCAAGGTGTAGCTGATTTCTCGACCAGAAGTATGTAACACTGTCCCATAACACTCAACTCATGAAGGTGAGTACGCATGCGAAAATGCAAAGAAGAGTTCACTTCGGACAGTTTACTATGAGCGCTCATGCCTTCCAAAATTATTAGCAGTGAAGTAAATACTTATTGCCACCGATGGCGGAACACGCTAATGGCTGTTTTTTTTTCATCGCATGGTAGCATGTTCTATTTATACATGCCTTATTGCGCTTCATTGTAGAGTTTTTGGGTTCATTGAATCAAATCAGCACCATGGCTGTGAGTGACGACATAAAGTAAGGCTCTTATTTTTGATCGGCTGTGTTTTATTTGGAAGCGGATTATTGAGGCACGCAAACAGTTCTACGTTTTAACACTGCCGAAGCGTGATCACAGAAGATAAAAGTAGGGTTTACCATCAAACTCCCCGCAACAGGTTCTAATTAATACCTATAACACAGAAAAAATTACAACACCAATATTGAGGCGCAGGAAGACAGAGAATTTTTTTATTTTTCGTTTGAACACAAAGGCATACCTATTCATGGGACGGAAATAAAAGAGATTTGCGGAAATATGTCAGTTCGCCCATGTATGTCAAAGGCACACCAAGAGCACACTGTAAAATGCGTGAATTGCTGCACCACTTCACTTACAGTGGCCGCTGTGCGCAACTCTAAGTTTCTCAAATACTTAGAGTTCTAAAACTTCAGCTCAAAACTTTGAAACACTTATTAGCATTTGTATTTGCGCCTATTCATATTTGTAATTGTTCTATTCCAGTTATGAGCGACAAGTTATATTCGTCGTGCATTCCTGGAATTCATTATCTGTAGGAAGAAGTTCAACAAACTTGACTTTTTCGCGCACCTTTCAATAGTAGTACACGGGGTTAGCCTTTGTCAAGAATGACAAGATGAAGAAAAGAGGAAGAGAAAGAAGTTGTATTGAATAGGTAATTTAACATGCTGGAATGAGGGGGAAGAAGAGGAAAAAAGAAGAGGGCACGAGGCGAGTGAGGAACGTGAGAGCCGGGACGTGGCGTTGGAGGGGTCAAGGGCTGCGGAAGTTCGGACTGGGTCTCGCTCCAGGCTCCCGCCCGAGCACCTGACTCGGCGAGCAGTGCAAAGAAGTACCGCTGCCCCTGGATGGCCCTAGTTCTCGCCAGAGCACCTGACTCGGTGAGCAGCTCTGGAGCAACCGCTGATCCTAGATGGCAGTTCTCGCCCGAGCACCTGACTCGGCGAGCAGCGCAGAGCAACCGCTGATCCTGGGCTGCAGTTTCCCGCCAGAGCACCGACCTCGGCGAGCAGCCCCGGAACCACCACCGACCCTGGTCTGCAGTGTCCCGCCAGAGCACCGACCTCGGCGATCAGCCCCGGAACCACCACCGACCCTGGTCTGCAGTTTCCCGCCAGAGCACCAACCTCGGCGAGCAGCTCCGGAACCACCACCGACCTTGGTCTGCAGTGTATCCCGCCCCAGCACCTGCCTCGGCGAGAAACCACTGGAGCTACCGCTGTAGTGGGTCTTCAACATCGTGGCCACCATTGAGCGTCGATATGGCGTTTCATCACGCCTGAGAGGGACTCCCAGCGGACTAGAGGCCACGCCACACTGTAAGCGCGAGACGTAGAGAACGCCAACGGAATCGGACGTTGAAACGCGCGTCATTAAGACATCTCCTTCTCTGTGTTTTTCAACGTGTGCGTATTTGTGTTGTTGTTTCGTTTTTGTGATTGTCATGGTAATGAAGTGATAGTTTTTGTTTCGTAGCATCAGCCTCTATGGTTCATTTCGCAACGCCCGACGAGCGAACCAGGCCTCAGCATATATACGCGTGACACTTTCAAGGTTTTGTTACAGGCAACTATTGTAAAAACTTGTGAACTTATAGAAATTCATGTGCAAGTGTAGATGGTCGAATACTTCTGCTGTTGTTGAAAGGACAGAGGGGCAGTGATTGTTAAATAAACGAGGTTACAATGTAATATGTAGAGACATCTCTTTGAGGACATGCATACTAGAGAACCACTGAAAAAGAAAAAAACCTTCTGTGCACTCACGGTAGGAGACACAGCAGAATTTGTGGAAGATCTTCCACATCAAAAGCTTTTCCGAGGCATTTGTCTTCGAAGCAAAAGTTTGCTTGCTTGTCAAAGCGTCAAAATTTTGATGTCTCTAGGAATGTCTATATTACGTCAATTGAATTCACTTACTTATTCATATTACCTTAAAATTCTTGTTTTCTCCTTACCGGTTCAACTTGCCGCGCTTGGCGATTGACGCATGTGAATAATAGCACGGTTTTGTGCATTGGCGCTTGGAATGGAAGTATTGCCTCCTGTGTGTGTCAACTTTTTGTGACGCTTCCGTTCAATTATGCAGCCGTACAAACATTTCAGATGTCCGCTCGACAGATAGCGTAGTTTCGACATCGCATTAGGTGAAGGCCACTATCATTCATAAGCAATGGCTTCTACCAGCATGCTACATAGGTGTCATAGGTATCTCACAATAATATCATTATTTATATTATTCTGTGGTGTTGCGCCCCAAAATTATGGTATTAGTATGGAAATCGCGTAGCAGAGGGCTCCGGATATTTTAACTATGTGGTGTCCTTCAGCTTGCGCTGAATAAGTACCAGTTATTGTAGCAATCCTGGAAAGTAATTCATTCCATTCCTTTATCGATAAAAGTAAAGGCGAATTTTTGAATTTTATTGTACGCGCGAAGATACGGTTGACTTTGAAAGAATGATCGGTGTGACTAGAAGTATGAGGCGGCGGTAAAATATGCGTTCGGGCAAATGATGTGTTAGAGTGATACAGGGTATGGAAAAAGGATAATCTGAAAAATTGCCTGCGCACAGCAAGCGACGGCATATTCAGCTCAGCTTTCAAAGATGAAACGCTTTGAAATCGTGAGTGTGACGATAAGATTAACCGAGCTGCTTTATTCTGAATGGCTTCCAGTAGATTAGTAAGGGTGATCTGGTAGGATGCCAAATGATTGATGCGTATTTCAGTCAAGGGTGCAAAAGAAAATTATATGCTTGAAGCCTGGTGTCCCTGTCGGCTAGATGTAAACGTCGTTTCAGAAAGCGTAGTTTCTTCTGCGCTTTACAAGTAATGTGTTCTATGTGGTCAGTCCATGTTAGTTTTTAATTGATAAGGACACCGAGGTATTTTACCGTCGTAACTGAGTCTACTATTTTATCGCTTAGTACATAAGTATTACATTGTGCCTTCAAGACAGAACCGAATGCGAAGTGTTTAGTCTTTTCTACAATAATTTGCACTTGCAACCTGCTGCACCTTTGTGTTAGCTTATGAAGGTCAGATTGTAGAGCTATAACGTCGTTAGGACTATCTATTTTTCTGTATATAACGCAATCTTTTTCGAAAAGGCGGATTGTTGAACAAATATTTCATGCTATGTCATTAATATATATTAAATATACCGTCGTAACTGAGTCTACTATTTTATCGCTTAGTACATAAGTATTACATTGTGCCTTCAAGACAGAACCGAATGCGAAGTGTTTAGTCTTTTCTACATTAATTTGCATTTGCAACCTGCTGCACCATTGTGTTAACTTATGAAGGTCAGATTGTAGAGCTACAACGTCGTTAGGACTATCTATTTTTCTGTATATAACGCAATCTTTTTCGAAAAGGCGGATTGTTGAACAAATATTTCATGCTATGTCATTCATATATATTAAATATAAAAGCGGACCTATTACTGTTCCTTGAGGGACGCCAGACTTGACTTGTGTTGGACCGGATATATGATCATTTAATTCAACCACATGAGAAAGATTTTTTTAGAAATTCCTCAAGCTATCGTGTTGTTTTTTTGTTTTTCCGCCTTCTCCAAAATGTGACCGTCACGGCCGGAATCGAACCTGGGACCTTCAGATCAGCTGCCAAGCAACGCAGCCACGGATCCACGCGGCGTACCACGGAAGCTCAAAGCAACAAAACAAAATCAAGCAAACCACAAAGAGCAGTTGCTAAGAAGCTTTAGACGAGGTGAGAAAACGTCCCACGAAAAGTAAATTCATGTTTTTGTTCTGTTTTTACATATTTTGTCTGATATACTCTGCAAAGCAAATGCAGTCAGCCAGTATTTTAGGTGAGTGCACTTACCTTGAAGGCGTCGCTCGGCATGTCGAGGGAGAGTAGATGGCGTTCTCTGCAGCATTGCTGCGGCGCAAGCTGCCGCGTTGAGTTCATCAGGAGGACACAATCAGGCAAGTACTCGCCCTGCCCCGTCTGGCTCATGTTGAGTAGCGTCATGTTGTCGAAGTACGTGCCGCGAAGCGTGCCGTACTGGTCATTGGACAACTCGCAGCAGCCATCCAGCAGCTTATTATGTAAAGAAGGTGACAGAAAGAACAACGAATATATGCGTCACGCACTGTGCCATTCTCTACTACTCAATTCTTTGCCAGTGTCTGAAAAAATTCATTGGAAACGCACTTAAAGCGACATGAAGCAGTGGTATGTACCATTGAACGAAATAGGCAGCTTTTGCCTATGAAACGCATGCCTGTAATTAATAAAATAGGGCGTTAAAGCGGTACTTTTAAATACCTATTAGCTGCACCACCTCGAAATTCCTCTTTCATTCTGTGGTAGCGCACCATTTGCGATACGTCAAAAAGATCTACTCTAATGGGATGAGGCGGGTAGACACCCTTGCTAATCATCAGGGGGGACATTAAATATCTTTGGTACCTTTGCTCAGTCGGCCCTGTTTCGTAAACAAATAAAATGCAGGATTATGCTAAGCAGGATTTTAACAAAAGTGGTAGGCTAGGATCCCAGTTCCTGCTCAACAAGAACAGCACACACTTTCACCTCTTAAAACCGGGAATTAGTAACAGGCCGCTGTGAGAGGCACGTCGTTTTTTTTATTTTTATTTTTCATTCATTTTGAAACGTTTTTTCTCATCCAACTCAACGAGTGAGAAGCGTGAAAAAGCTGTAGGAAATTTTTCCCGCTTCCCCGATGAAGAAACACTCTTTGGTTATGTATAGAAAAGGCTAATTATTTTATTTGCTTTTAACAAAGGCCTAATTTTTTAATTTTGCCCTCAGAACACACCTTGCATTTCTTTGTTTTATTTATTTTTATTTATTTATTCAAGTACCTTAAAGGCCCCCTATGGGCTATACATAGCGGGAGGGGGGAAACATAAGCCGAACACAATTCTTACAGAGAAAGAAAAATTGCAGGTTAATACAATGCTATATATATCGTACAGAAATTCGTAGAACGTATACTGACAAGGCAAGCAGAACAACAAGTGTAAACATCAGATAAAGCAATTATGAATGAAAGTAACAGGGCTGAAAAAAGGTTAGTAATGCTGAATTAAACAGAGAAAGCTCAGTTATTGTAGCAATCCAGGAAAGTAATTCATTCCATTTCTTCATCGATAAAAGTAACGGCGAATTTTTGAATTTTTCTGTACGGGCGAAGATAGGGTTGACTTTGAAAGAATGATCAGTGCGACTAGAAGTATGAGGTGGCGGTAAAATATGCGTTTGGGCAAATTATGTTTTACAGTAATACAGGGTATGGAAAAAGGATAATTTGTAAAATTGCCTGCGCACAGCAAGCGGCGGCATGTTCAGCTCTGCTTTCAAAGGTGAAACGCTTTGAAATCGTCAGTATGATGTTAATATTAACCAAGCTGCTTTATTCTGAACGGCTTCCTGTAGATTAGTAAGTGTGATCTGGTGAGGATGCCAAATGATTGATGCATATTCCAGGGAAAGGCGCACTAAAAAATTCTATGCTTGAAGCCTGGTGTACCTGTCAGCTAGATATACACGTAGTTTCAGAAAGCCTAGTTTTTCCTGCGCTTTACAAGTAATGTGTTCTATGTGGTCAGTTCATGTTAGTCTTGAATTTATAAGGACGCCAAGGTATTTTACCGTTGTAACTGAGTCTACTATTTTATTGTTTAGTACATAAGTATTACATTGTGCCTTCAAGACAGAACCGAATGCCAAGTTTTTAGTCTCTTTACATTCATTAGCATCTGCCACCTGCTCTACCATTGTGTTAGCTTATGAAGGTCAGATTGTAGAGCTATGACGTCGTTAGGACCAGCTATTTTTCTGTATATAACGCAATCGTCTGCGAAAGAGTGAATTGTTGAACTAAAATTTGATGCAATGCCATTATTATACATCAAAAATAAAAGCGGATATCTTACTGTTCCCTGAGGGACACCAAACTTGACTAGTGTTGGACCGGATATATAATCATTTAATTCAACCACCTAAGAAAGATTTTTCAGAAAATCCTCAAGCCATCGTGTTGTTTCGCAGCTAAGTTAGAGATTACGTATTTTTAGTGTGAGTCGTTTACAGGGTGCGCGGTTGAAGGTCTTTGAAAAGTCAATAAAAATTTCTTCAACAATAAGGGACGAGTGGAGTGAGGTGTGAATGTCAATTACCAACTCGCAAAGCTGTGTTTGGCATGAGAGTCTCGGACGGAAACCATGTTGATTGTTTATAAGCAAATTATTTTTTTTAGATGCGCCATTATGTGTGTGTAGATTATGATTTCCAACAGTTTGCAACTAATTGAGGTCAATGATATAGGACGGTAGGTATTGAAGACAGTGTTATCACTACTCTTAGGTATAGGCAGAACGTGAGCTATTTTCCAGTTTTCTGGTTCGTATTCAGAGTCAAGTAACTGTTGGAATAATGACGAGAGTACAAGTGCTGAGCTGTGACTGGTTAATTTTAAAAGTTTAGCGATGATGACACTGTTGGAGGATATAATGATTGATGGAAAGCTAAACGAAATGGCTGGTGGCGGAAGGGTCAAGGAACTATTAATAGGATCTTCATCTGTGTAGACTCCGGCAAAGTACTTGATAAATTGCTCGGCACACTCCTCTAATGTTAGCACGTCGCTTTCGGCCCCTAACATAGGTGGTACCAACCGATCTTGTTTGGGGTTAACTAATTTCAAAACCTTTTTGGATCTGTTTTTAACAGGTTTGGTAGAGTGCAGTTGAAATATTTCTTTTTTGCTTCAATAATTGCCTTTTCTGTTTGTTTCGAGATTTCTTCACAAATTTGCCAGTCATCTGGCTTATCTCACTGACTTGCTTTTCGATATGCCCTTTTCTTCCTGTTAATGCATGTCTTTACTTTGCGAGTGAACCATGGATCAGTTACACGTGAGCTTGTCATGAGTCTGGGCACACATGAATTTTCTCTTCGTTTAAGAGGATTGAGAAATGTGCACCAGTGCTCATCGGTTGCACGGTTCGCGTAGGTTGGCTGGAATTCAACTAATAATTGTTGTAATGTGCGATTAATTTTTCCTGTGTCTGCCTCCACATAGTTAAGTATTTATTTTGTTATTTTTCTTTTGTCAAAGCCTGGTGCAATGATCGAGCAACGTACGGCTCTGTGATCACTTATTTCTTCCAAGATATGGAGACTTGCTAAGTCCGGATTGTTAGTCAAGATGAGGTTTAATGAGTTATAACCGCGAGTGGGTTCATGCACTACTTGAGTAGTGCATGAAACACGTGGTCGCCTTATTGGCTAACACTCATCACAACAAGCGGCAAGGTGCGAGATGTATGTAAGCGGCTTGTGAGTAGTCGAAAGCCTTGTTGCTTTGATGTCAAGGCCCCAATTATTGAATTCGCTTTATGATGTGAGCTTGCTTGGCGTGCCCTTTGGGAAGTATAGAAGCTGTACAGAAGCTTGTGGTGTCGTTCGCACAATGGGCAACAGGGCTACCATATCATCAGGGAGCCACCACCTGAGCAACCTCGATACCACGTATGGTCGACATGGACGTCAGACTGTGCCCAGGTGCTACTGTGAAGAACGCTTCCACCAGCGCCCCCATCGACACGCCGGCCATAAATGCAAAGAGAGCCGTCCTCAAGCGAACATGCATAGGCCCTCCTGTTTCATCGGTCCTAAGGTGCAGTTTCTCGAAAGTCAAGGACATGGCAAGCTTTTTCTATCAATCCAACCTCGCTTCAGAAAAGTAGGAAGCTCATGAAAGTGGACTGCGGGTACAACGCAAATGATGTTTCAGTTATTTTGGTGTGCTGCGATTCAAGTGCGAGTGAGCATCGAATCACATCGATTTCGAGGAAAGCACTCCTACGTGCGTGGTTCAACGCCTAAGTGCGTTAATCTTGGGCATATACACGGTATGTTAAAGTGACTAAGTACATACACAAGCAATCTATCTTACTATCAGTGGTACCAAGCTCGCTTTATTCGGCACGAATGACCCTGATGATTTTCGTGTTTCAGCTGCATTCTCTATCAATCTCTTGCTTCTTGTGCGTTGAATTGTTGCTAGAGTGGTAAGTTGACGGTTGTATTCCGTTTCTATATGCTGCAAATGGCGATACATGAAAGGCATTGAAAAGCAACAATACAACGATACATGAAAAGCAACGATACATGAAAAGCAACAATGAAAGGCAAAACCGAGGCCTCCCAGATAGTTTCGGCAATCGCGGAGACAAGCGGCAAAAAAAAGCCTGTTTGTGGTCGCAATCCTTTTGCGATTTACCTATGTGACATACGTGTTCACATTTTCTAGTTCAAGCAGGAACTCAGAGCTTTCAAAGCCCTACATGCGTAATGCTGCGTAATGGCGACCACTTCAGATTTTCGGTAGTCGCGGCGTGTGCGATGCTTATCGCGCACATCACCTGTTTACTATTGCACAGCGCACACCGTTTTCAAAGGCTCTGTTAAACTTCATCATGAAAGTTACGACGGTTATCCGTGGTAACGATAGGTTCCATTGTCATATCACTTTCATTATCACACTTTCTCATGAGGCCAGCTGTGGAGAACACGAATAATTCGCTTACCCAACACGTTTGCGACGGCCCGTATCCAGCGTTCTCACCGCTCTGCTTAGTAAAAGCTGGAGAAATCAGGTAAAACTGAAGTTCGTTACATCCATGGTGACTCGCAACGCAACAGTAGTGTTGACTGGGGTAGATTTTGTAGAGCGCGGAGCTGTTGCGTCTGCTTTTGTGCTTACCGTCGTTCAGGTAAGTGAATCAGCAAGCACTCTAGGGTAGTTCAGTGACGCGTGCGACTTGTGGAGAGAAACTCGTAGCTCTTTTTCTAAGTGTTCAATGCGCGAATACACCTATTATTTAGCTGAATCTTTGTATGGTACGGTGTAGTTGCACCTGGTTACGCAGAAAACTGTGCACGGGAGTCGAGCTTTGCGCTACTCATAAGTTCGTCAACAGGTAGCGCTGTGTTTCCGCAAAACTCCAGAGTCTCACTTCTATGCCTCGAACGTAGCTCATTTTCCCATTGGGACGTTCCTGGCAGCGCGCCATCTCGGAGGCCATGCCTCCTGCCACGTGTACCAACCGCCCGCCATAGGAGGCTAGTGATGTTCCGTGCAGAAAATTTTAACAGGATAGCGTTAGAGAGCTCGTGTCCCAGAAATTTCGCCGTCAGCGTCTGCACCGTTAGCTGCGAGCGAAAAATCGTCCATGAGCGAAAAATAGGGAAAGAAGCAAATAAAGTAAAGAATGAAATTTTCGGTCCCGTTGAGAATTGAACCTGGTCGTTCGCATGGCAAACAGGTACCTTACCACAACGCTACCATGCTACTTGCGGCTGCTTTGGGAAAAAAAAACACTACGTATACGCCATATAGAGGAAAGAGTCTTCTCAACGCATTTTGTTCGACAGGTGTCACGACGAAAACGAGCCCATTTGGTGACTTTTAGGTGCATTTGGGAGGCCATCAAACTACGTCAATAAAAAAAACGGGATAGTGCTGCCATCGCCGCTAAAAACACTCAAGATCTTTCAAACAGCTTTGAAAATGAATATATATATATGTCCCTTTAGCAGAAAACATATCCCCTTTTACGAGAGAGGCGTTGATCAAGGAAACAGCAAACGCTAGAGAATGTGCTGCCATCTGTGAGGCATTGTGAGACTCTTTATGGCCTCTTCACGGTCGCCTGTATCTGGCACACACACCACCGCGCGCGCCCGATTCAGGCGGCCGTGGTGGTGTGGGCGCCAGATCCAGGTGGCCATGGCCTCTCATATGGCAAGCGCACGGCGTGTATCTTGGAGGCCATGCGACTCTTGCTTTAGATCAAAATTCGGTACGTACCATTCGAGCGCTTGCGCGTGTTTTTGTGCGTGTCTGTGTGCCATCTGTCAGACATTGTGAAAAACGTATCTCGACTGCAGCAGAGCGCCGTTCTAACTTAAGGAAGTGGCCACACTGCACTGTAATTGCATTACTATAAGTGCGTCGCGCTTGCGCGCGCGTGTGTGTGTGCATGCGCGTGTGTGTGTACAACAAAACATACTAATAACTATGCTTTTAGCGGTTGAAGGACGCACTAGCGGCCGGATTTGCTATGGCGTTGAGCTGTTGAAGGTGAAGCTTAATGGTCACCCAATCTTTTCCAATTTTCGGAGAAATTTCACCTGTATTTTGGAGCCAAAGGGAAACAGGAATCTTCGGGAATCTTCGTAGATAATGCAGTAAAATTCAGGAAAAGTTAAATACTTCTATGACAACAAATAATCAGTGGTGGCAGTGTGCCTTCATCTGCTGTAATCGATTCTAGGGCGTGCATCATGCAACTGTAGCCATTGAGATTTTTCCAATATATAAACGCGGAGTGGTTACTAGTTCACTATTGGTGTTAGACTTGAAGCCCACAATGTGCAGGGTACTCACAGTATATGAATCTATAAAGTGATGCTTTTGTTTTGCGGCATTGAAGAAGCTAGTCATGATTTGAGAAGTCGCCAGTACGTGAGACAGGTGTAATTAAAATATGTATGTGCGTGGATGGTGGCGGAAATTAATACTGTATTGCAGGGAAATATTCTGGGAGATCGGTCAGCGTTTACATGGAAAAAAATCAATGAAATAGAGATTTTCACGTCTCTGAATGGGAATTCTACGGCGTAGTATGGAACATCGCTGTTTGAGACCGCTTGCCTGTGTACTACTCAGTCACGTGACTGCATCTGGGCAGCTTTTCGGAGGCAAATTTGAGAGCTTTGTCGTGTTTGCAAGAGGCGGCCGTCAGAGGCGCTCACGTACGTACCAGAGAGGCAGGGTAAACTCCGAGGATAGAGCAGCAGGTTCACGGCTCACGCTCCATGCATAAGCGTTGCCTCGATACATATCCTCTACGATGGCAGGGACGCATGTTCTGCCGCTATTGTCTGGTTGTGATCATGTGGTAACGTGGCTTCTGGTATTTTATTTAATTTTACCAATCAAGCATGTATAGCGGCCGCGCAACGTTGTGCTCTTTTGAGTCTTCACTTCCATTCTCCTTTTTTACGAGCTCTCTCACCGCTCGAGCGAAGAAGGCGGAAGCACCAGAATCCATCCCAGTTGCTGCCCTGCTTGAAGGCCTTTTGTTGTGCGAACGAGTGTTTATTCTCCACCGCCACTGTCTTGCGTGCTTGCCATATTCGTCGACGGATTGCGCGTTCCGCTATAGCACAGGGATGTCGGTGCGGTGCCTTGTGAGCGTGCCTGCCATACATGCAAAGCGTACACACTCTAAGGCAACATTACCCGAAAAAGGAGTAACGGAGCCCAATAGCCACGCGCGATGAACGGATAGACCGTTGAGGAGCAACCACAGAGGCAAGCGTGCGGCGCGAAACCACTTACTCTCGACTAGAGATGAACCGCCCGGGCATTGCAGGCAGCGCGAAAAGCGTTGTCAAGGTGACCCGCCCTCTTTCTCCACAGAACACATGTCCTTCTCTTTCTCTGCTGGCTCAGTCTTTCTCCGTGTTTTGCCGGCAGCGGTTGCGTAGCGTCGCGCTCGGGGTGCTCAACCACGGCCGCCTGGATTCAACGATCTAAGAATTACGACGTGGTGCTTGTGTGTACGCCTGGATTAGCATGGGCTGCTGCTTTAGTGTTTCGCTGCACCCATGAAGTCTGCAGCAAGCCTCGACACGTCACCATGCCGTGCTGCATATCTCTGGCTTCAAGGTAGTCATGACCGACACACGACAGCAACAGTTGGGGTGGCCAATATGGCGGTCGAGAAGTCAACAGGCCTATCAGATATATACGGCAGTCCGACTCAGGGCAGAAAATAGCGCTGGACTCTAAGGCAAGATGGTTATCCTTCTTTATTCCACTCTACTTGTCGCATGTGGGATAAGGATCGCGCTTGCCGGCAACGGGCCCAGTCGTGTTGTATATCGCACGCACAAAATGCATCGCGCAGGTCAGCTTCGGCGTCTGCAGTTCGCCTGTGCTTTGCGACTGTCTGTAAATTGGCCGCCATTGCCATCAGCCTCCCGTACGCTCGCTCATCGAGTCTCGCCCGTCTTCGCCGCCGCGATGAGCTCCGTGCTGACGATATTGGGCTGAGACCTCGTCGCTGTGTTGGGAGTCGTCGAAAACACGTTGTGGGTTCTTGTAAACAGCTTATTTGTAGTATGTCGCGCGCTGTAAGTGCACCAGCACGGGCTAGTGGGGCTTTCGCTAGCGTCGAAACTCACTTAAAATTGGTCGCCATTACAGTTGGCTTCCCCGTCAGTCGGTCGCAAGCAGCTCGGTGCAGTCCGTTGACCGCGGCGGCGGACTCGCGTTTGCGCGCTGCACTCGCTCGAGTTTACCGTCGCTTTACCGTCGATTTCTTCGGCGCTAGCTCCAAACCAGCTCGGCGCTGTTGGTGGCGGCGGCCAAGCGTACGCTCGCTCTCCTGTTCGAAGTTCGCTGGCGACAGACACTCCGCGTGCAACGCCGTGTTTAGTATCGCGTTCGCTTACTGCAGCTGAACGACGTCGCTCGCTGAGGACTCGCCGACTTGTTAGCGGCACGGAGGTTCGCGGAGTTGTGGCTGCGGCCGCCGCTCTTAAGCTGTTGCGCTACGGGGATCGAAATCAATCTTTGACGATGTGTGACATCACGGTGAAATTATTAGGATGTCATACATCACGTATGTTTTCATTTCACCTTGCACGTATTTCTCATATGCATTTGTATTTATCCGCTGTGACGTGTGACTCACTTTTTTACATACTTATTGTGCAGCCGTGGGCACACACCGTGCTGAAGACTGTGTGCGCTGGCATCTGCGATGCCAGTCATCCATCTTTTTTGTCAGAGCAGCTTCAGAAGAACTGTGCGAGATGTCAAGGTAAAGTTATTTGTGTGTCATACTTTACACGCACGTTTTTATACACTCTAAGCCAAAAATGGCCAAAATGGGAGCAACGGCTGTTTTTACTCCTTCAGACCGACTGTTACTCTCCGAAAAGACCAAGCGGAACAAGATGGCCGACTTGTTCGAGAATGGGGGAGCAACTGTATTCATCTTATGGCGAATTCCATTGGGAGAGCAGGTGCACTCAAAAGCACGCTCAAAGTGCTCTCTTCCGAGGCGGCGTGTTTCAGTGGTCGAACAGGAGTAGGAGCACTGTCATCCATTGGTAGAGCGAGAGCGCTTTTGCTGCGCCGAGAGCAGCCAGGAGCAGTTCTGTCTGCTCCCTCTTAAAAAGCGGAGTGAGTGGAAAACGCAGGAAACCACGTGTTTGGAACGTCATGTCCGGACATACCCTCTCAGCAATCCTCCTCACTTGTTTACATTTTGCGGCGTCGTGTCGGGCGGTTATGGCGGCAGCGAAGCGTGCGTGGTGCTCGGGCTCGAACGATTTTAACGTCGTAGCGGCAGATTCTGGCAGTGAACGTCCACCTTGCCTGCCTTCAGATTCACGGATGGCGGAGGCAGCAAAACGTCGTCGTCTTGCCGAAGTATTTGACGAGCTAGACGATGTCAGCAGCGATAGCTGCTGGAGCTCTACGTCCGAGTCGAGTTCAAGCAGCAGCGACGATGACGACGAAGTGTATGCAGCAGCGTTTCAGCAGCTCTTTTCTCTGCCAGAGCGAAGGCCGAAAGTGGAAGCATATGTTACAAAGACGGTGGCTAGCTACTCCGACGAGGAGGTGAGTCATTCGGCTTCTGTTTTAATTAGGTTGCTTAAAGGCCTGTTTTCTTCCAGTTCAAAAGAAATTTCCGCGTCACGCGGCCGGTCGTGGACTTCTTGGCAGCAGAATTCGCCAAGTCACCGCACTGCCCTCAGAACAGTGATCATGGTGGCCTGCCTGCCAAGTCGGCTGAAGAACACATTCTCTCCTTTCTTTGGTGAGTGTCCGTACGTTTAGGAATGCCGCTGTCATCAGGTCACTGCATAATCCGTTTTATAGTGGGTTAGAGGCATATGAAATATTGCAAATAAATGTACCTAATTCGCAGCATGTCATTGGACCACCTTGCTTTAAACTTGTTAAATGCTACTAGCGAGTGTCGAACGTAATAGAGTTATAGTATTTTGTGAAATGCTTTCGTAGTTTGTACACCTACACACTGAGCTTCACAAAATTCTCGTTACTAGAATCAGTGGCAAAGCATAATTCATGATGCATCATTACAAACAACCATGAAAACTTTTGCTCACGAAGCATTTCAAATCGGCTGTGTCAGCAGGTTCACAGTGAGCTTCATCTCCACACTTATAAATGTAATGCGCGAATTAAAATTAGAATTTGTTATTTAGATAGTGCTTCTACTAATCAAATATTTTGAGTTTCTAAGGTGTCACCCAAAAAGGTGGAATCGTGTTTTCTGACTTCAGTTGTCTTGCTAATTTGCTTCATTGACAGCGACAGCATTGTTAACACCATTATTCAGTCATTGACAGCAACAGCAAGCTTAATTCCATTATTTAATTAGAGTATCCTCTCCTTTTCAGGTATGCAGCCAACAAAGCATGCATTAGAGATGTCGCTGGCCGCTTTGAAGTCGCAGAAAGCACTCACCACAGAATGATGGGCCGAGTAACTGCATTCCTGCTCGACATAGCACCGAATGTAATCAAGTTCCCCAGTGACCTGCAGAAGCTTGCTGTGGATTTTGAGAAGGTAACTATGCTTTTGTAAACATGCTATTTAAGGTATAAACTACAGTTTTTTTCACACCAATGTCATACAGCTCTACACAACTCAAGGGACCAGACTAAGAGGAATTACACCTACTCAAACCACAATAAGGACTGAAAGCAACTGATATGCAGGATCAGAACTGCAAATGAACAGAAAATGTAAAAATGCAAGAGATATGAAAGAGCACCACACAGTCAAGCCTCCTTCATGTGTATTACAAATGCTGTCAGCAATCGGACATTTTTCTTGAGTAGTTTTGACCATGTGATGCTGTTTCATATCTCTTCTATTTTCCCATCTTCTGCTTAGTGATGTACATCTAGTACTTGTCCTGCATGTACAGTGAATAAACCTAGAGTTCAGTTACTTGTGCACTCTGTATGTACTCTGTATGTGTCATTAATTCCCCTTCGTGCGGTCCCATGTGTTCTTTACCGCTCTACTATTACAATTAGGAATTAGTTAGTGCCAGAATGCACCTTTTAAATAAGTTATTACAATTATTTTTCCCAGATGCTTCACAATTAAATAGCCAGTTAATTTCAATCATGTGTACCGGTAGTGTATTGCACTCGCCGTTATGAGCTTCAAGTCTCCAGTTTGTTTTAAACTTTTCCGCATGTTATTGGCACCTTTCATTACCCTTAGTGCCATGCTTATTTGACTATGTGTGTGCACATTTTTTTCTCTTGCAGCTGTCGGGATTCCCAGACACAATTGGGTGTGTTGACGGAAGCTACATGCCTATCAGGTGCCCAGCCAGGAAAGTGCGATCTGTTTATATAAACCGGCACCATTACCTATCCTTGACACTTCAAGGTGTTTGTGACAACAAGAAGAGGTTTCTTGATGCCAGCACTGGCTACCCAAGCAAAATTCATGACGCACGCATTTTCCGTCGGTCCAGGATTTCAAGTGTTTTGCCACAACTGTGCTCTAGCAAGTACCATATAGTGGGGGATGCTGCATATCCTTTCCGGGAGTACCTGATGACACCAATTCGAGACTATGGGAATCTTGACAGCATCAAAAAAACCTTCAATGCAAGACTCTCCGGGACAAGGGTGCTTATTGAAAATACTTTTGGCGATTTAAAAAATCGTTTCAGACAACTGCACAGGTTGGATATGTGGACAGTGGATAACATGTCCAAGTTTATCATTTCATGCTGTGTGCTTCACAACCTCTGCATTGATTGTGGAGATTTGCCAGAGAACCTGTCACGAGACCTGTCACTTACCTCACAAACAACAAATGTAGACTCAAGCTCTTCTGCAGTTCAAGTAAGCAGCAGTAGTGTAGCCCAACAGGATAGCCTATTACGTGGCTTGGCTAGCATCAAGAGAGATCACTTGATGATAAAAATGGGGTTGCAGAACCAGCAGCCATGAAACAAGGAATTCCTTTACGTGTTATGCAGTTGTGAGCAAATATATGCTTACCAAAGGCCCACCTGAAAAGCTGAACTCGTTAAAACACCTTCAAGGTTGGGAAAAATTGTCCTTACCACACACCTGTTGGCCCATTTGCATTTTCTCAAGGTAGTGTATTGTGCCAAACTAGAAAATAAAAGACATTGAAACTAAGTAATCGCTTTGGGTAGTACGTTTATTTATTTAAAACTACCACTTTATTTTGGAAGTCCAAAGGCCTGACGGAGAATCTCCATTTTTTCTTCATGCATTTTGCGCCGCTCTTCACGAAGCACCTGTCGCTCGGCCTGCCTTTCAGCTCTTCGATTTTCTTTTTCTTGACGTCTGGCCGCCTTTTGAGCCTCCTTTTCTTCTTGCAGTGCCCTCATTTCAGTAAAAAACAACTGCATGTGTGCCAGGCGTGCAGTTCCTACCCGTGGCTTCGTGTCGGGATTTGAGGACTGCGTCTTATTTTCCTCAGTGGTGTTGGCAGGTGACAACACGGCCGGAGATTCGGGCGAGGCTTTGAATGTAGCCCCTGAGGCGTCTCGCTCTACCTCCGGTTCAATGCTGTCATCAATGCTTTCAATTTTTTTCACCTCGTCGTCAAAAGGCACAGGGGTGGGTGAAGCACCAGACCTTTTGTTATGGTCGGAAGACGCCTTCCGACGCCTAATTACTGTTTTGTACCTATTTTCACACTGTTCTGGGGTTTTGGCTATGCCAAGCACAGCCTCGATGTCCATCGATATTTGTTTAAAGGCTTGCTTCCTGTTTTTGAATTTTTTAAATGGGCCAATCTGAGGGAAATATTTGAGGTAGTACTCTAGGAGCAGCCTTGTTTGCCCCTCTGTCCATTCAGCAGCTAGAATAAGAAAGAACCAACACATAAATGGTTTATTGGGAAACTGTCGGTCATTGTGCAGGCATTACTTATAATTGAATAATTTAACACACAGCACGGTCACTTGAGCTTAATTATCAATCAGCAAGCATTAATCAACAAAACAAGCATTTGCGCAGACTAGCAAACATACATAAGTGATAAGTTCTGGTATTGTGCATGTAAATGCAATATGCAAATTGTGCCAGTCTTCCAGTAATTGTAGTGGTCTGCTTTCCATGCTCTCTTTTTTTTTTGTCATTTAAGGATCACTCCTACAAGTACACTTTTACACGCTCTGATGCATGCTTGTTAGATTTACCCAAGAACACTTGCTGAGGCAATTGTAGACACTCAGTGTTAATATACTTGCCTCCACCTCCTCTCCTGGAGCCTGATGGCTTGCTTTGAGCACCAGTCTCCCCGTCAGCTGATCTTGATGCAGTGGGAGCTGGCAGGTGCAGAGTATCTGTGCCATCTAAAAAATATAAATGAGCAGTAAATGTAGTGCCTCGCAATAATGTTAATACTAATACTTACCACCTCCTGTTTCAACGCATGGCAATCTGAGCTCCATGCGCATTTCTTCGCTCCCTCGCCTTGGCACATCGCCAGCCATATTTGTACGCAGAACTGCATCTGTTTTCACACAATGATGGAAATGTAATCAAATCAGTTATATAATGAAAATGGTTTCTCAAGTAGTCAGCTACATTATGCAAACTCGGATGCCTTACACTCGAAGGTAAGCGGATTAGAGCAAGCAAAAAACAAATTCTAAAAAAGTCAATTCATCATGTTACAGGGCTGCATGAAACACTGCACAAATCACTGATAATTAAAAAAAAATATCGCTTATCATACGTAGCATCTCGACCCTGCGATAAGAAATCGTGCTTCCGAGGAGATGTATGGCTTCACCGTATCACGTGGGATGCTGATCTGCCGTCTGGAGACATTAGCCACTTAAAAATCAGAAATAAAAATAAATTGTTACTGCGTGCAATACTTAGCTGCACCCACGTGACACTTGCTACACGCCACTTCGCAGTTACTTTTCTTAAAACGCTGCGAATCATTCTGTTGCTGATGGAGGGGTCTGCAATGTAAGTTTGTTTTGAATTAAGGATTAATTACTCATGCAAGGAAACTTGGCAACAGGATAGTGTACTGCAGTACTTCTAGAATTGTTTACGTTTTGTTAACTGCTGATGACAGCAGCAGCTGGTAACTGCATGAACAGTCTGATAAAGCTGTCATATCCACGGTGTTTTTCTGATATGATAAAGAATAGTGGGCTTAGGTCCACGCGCGCAAGAATGCATTGCATGCTGCATGCGCGACAAGTGCGCTGAAACAAATAAAAAGCAATCAAATTCACTTTACCTTCCGTACTAGATGGTGCCTGGTGTTGAATTAAAGACAGTAGGATGCGCTGAGCTTCCGAGTCCATCATGTAGTAGTATACGAAGCAGCAGCTTTGCAGGATAGCGCGCAAGCGAGTGCGCTGTACCAACCACTGCCACACGTGCTTTCCTTGCCCGTCCGGATCAGACCGCACGTGTTTTGCAGCAGAGGACGCTGGGATGCACAACCTTTCTCCTCACTCGCCTTTTTATTCCCTCACACCTGCTCTGCGGAGGTGTGCCGCATTCCAGTGGCAGGTCGAGTGACGCGGCTCTCAGTGCTCTGCCCCCTACTCCTCTCTGCTCGGCACCCTTACTCCTGTTCTCTCAATGGAATTCGCCATTAAGTTTGTAAGGGAGCAAGGGAAGGAGGAACCGCTGTAAATGCTCTCGTCACGCAAGGGTTACTCCCCGGCAGGACACCGCACACAAATATGCATGACGCCCACATTGATATTTATGGGCCAGATTATTGTTTGTTCTGTGTGCCAAACGTCACCAAGCCAAAACAGTGATTTATTTTAGCATCCGTAGATAATAAGATAGCAGCGCTGGCTGAACACAGAAGGCCTGAGAATACAGTACGGCAAATACCTTACACACGCAGCAGCAGAATGGAGAGTTGGCACGTCAAAGCAGACCGAATGCCGAAACACGTGCAAAACAACGATAAAAAAAGCCTAGACACGCCGTTCGTCCGCGAAGTAAGGGCGTCAAAGTCGATCAAGCCCCGAAACACGTGCATAAGGAGCCCCCCCCCCCCCCACCCCCGCCCAGATATATCGGAGAAGAAAAAAAAAAAGCGGACCCAGACGCGCTTCTCATCAGCCATACACTTAGTAGCACGCTTCACCGTGTAGTTTGAGGGCAGAATGACAAATCTGCGCCATCTGCGCCCGCACGACAAAAGTGGCGCTGGTGTAGAAACGATGTAAGTTACAAAGTAGGTGTAGAAACGATGTAAGTTACAAAGTAAATTTTATTCAGTGTTTATGTTGACTAGCACTAAATAAAGATTACACTCAACTTTTTATATTTATTTATGAGTTTTAGTTTACCTCAGTTTTTTTTTTATAAGTGTATTAGGAGAACACACTGAAATTATTGCGCTGACGCCTGTGCTGCCACTGCTGGACGTTTTTTTTTTTTTTTTTTCGGCGCAACTAGGTCCCCGTTCGCACTACTTACTCATTTTCATATGGTCTGTGGTTGGCGAGCACATGGACGGGCGAGCTTGTGAGCTATGTTTTGATCGTGTGTGTGTGCCGCAGATTTGCGTTTCTGCTTATTCGTGATGAAGGTTAGTGTATATTTATCTTTATGGAGCGCGAAGTAGTTGTGGATTTTGCTGCTGGGTGGAACAAACACATCGTAAACACGTCTTCAGCTATCTGCAAGCCTGTTCGCTCGTCGGACAAAGGACCGAGCATGCATCAGCGTGCAGGTGAGTGGCATTTTCAGCAACATTTAATGCTCTTACAATACATTGTTGAGTGGTTGCGCTATTGAAAGAGAAATGATTTGCTCTTATTCACCGTATCCATTGCTAGCCGTATCGGACTAAATTACCTCTATTACCGCCTGCATACCCTCTTGCTTCCCCTGTCACCACTGCAGTGCCAGTGTACTTTTGCAGTTAAAAGTTCATTTCCGCAACACTACCTCGCTTGAAAAAACATTGGGGCGGGGTTGTAGCTGCATTCATACTGGCAATTTTCTACCATTGGCTTTATGTAATGTTAACGGCTGAGTGTTGGGGCCTTGGGCCGCATTTTTTAGAGATGTAAAGTGTATGTAAATCAGTAAGTGAACAAATCATTGTCGCATCACTTCACTGGCATAGCCAGGTGGTTGCACACGGAATTTTTTTAGGCCGGGCGTAGGGAGCCCAAATTGACGACCATATTCGCTTGCCCGGCCCATTCAGATAAGCGGACCCCCCCCCCCCTCCCCACACCCCAAAAAAAAAAAAAAATCTGCCCACATCACTGCGCCACTTGCTTCACCGCTGCGCTGAACGTACTATTTTATAAGCGCACTATCAAGCGAGCAGTTTACATATTGACAGAACAATTGGAGGAGGAATGACCCAAATCTTTCAGATTTCTTTAGTGATGTAAAACCTTAGCAAAACTGAATATTGTAAAAGACAATCATAAATGCTGTATGTTCTCGTTAGCGCTGTCATTATTCTGCATCATGAAATCTTTATGCGCTGTGAAAACTTGGCATGCCGTTGAAGTCACATATCGACGTTAATACCAATCGACGAAAATTTCGACAACCTCAATAACGCCGTTTGGGATTTGCCGCATGCACATAATTCGGCTGATTCCCACTTGGCTGTTCTTAACCTGACTTCACTGCTACCAAATGAAACAATATTTAATGCATGTCTTTAACTTTTTTTTCAGGGATATGACACAAATTTGGTTATACTGCAGATAAAGATGCTCCCAACGATGCTAAAGTACAGAAAGCAAGTGAATTTCGGTAAGTGCAGACTTTTTGTACTACTTATATGAAAGCATCGCTTTTTAGGGGCAAACTGTGCATGTGTTGGCCAGAGAATAGTTCATTATGCCACATGGTTACACTGGCACTGACAATTCGACATGGCTCCGCTGGCCCGTGTGTGTGCTCACACTGTTACCGTTAAGATAAAATGTTTATGTTTTCATTGCAGGGATTGCTGTTTGTACTAAAAAGCCAACTGCCAAGATTTGTTTACGCTGGTACTCCTAAAAGTATGCTTTTCCTATTTACATGGATTTTGGCTTGCACAAAGCATAACACTTGGGCCTAGATTCACAAAGCTGTCCATGCGCAGGCCTTCATAACAGCGTTTCTTGACTTGCCTTTACCCAGTTTTCTGCAGATGTTTCGTGGGTTTAAAAGTGCCACAGCATGTTGACCTCCCCCACTCTGAAATATTCGCGTTCAAAGTTCCGCAAGAGTGGGCTTAACTTTCTTGTGCACCTCTTTGCTAGTCCAAGATACTGAAGTGTTATGCTCTTACTAGAGGTGGCAGTGTTTCTAATGTTTGTATTTCCATCACATTGACCAAGTATGCGATCTTGGCTTGACTGGTAGCACATCCTCAACAAATGTCTTTGTGGCACATGTAGAAGGCAGTACAAAATAAATAGGCAGACATTCACACCGGGAGCTAGCTTCTAATAATGCTTTTTTTGGAAACCATGGTGTGCTTATTCCAATTTGTCTAACAAGCAGTAACCTGTTTGGCTGTGAACCAACAAGACGTTGAACTAATAAAAGCTTCACATCTTGTTGCTCTCAAATATATATGTATTGGCAAGCTATCTGTGACACTGTCAAACAAAGAATCAGAATATCTGTGCATGCCTTAAAATATATTGCTTCGTTTACATATCTCGTGGCTGTGACTCGTCAACCGAGTGAACAAATGCACCCTAGTTTTCTAAATTTAAAGCATTTTTTGAAGGTAGCACGGTCTACATTTATTTGTCTATAGTTTTGTCCAGCCGTTTGTGTCAGGTACAAAGAAATATACTGAAGATTATCATGTAGCCTCTGCAAATGGTTGCTTTCAAGCAGGCTTTGCATGCTTGGCTTGTGCTTACAGGTATTGCACAATTCAAGACGCAGCAGCGTGTGATAGAACAGTAGAATCGAGAGCAACTATGTGCACGAGCTAAATAAGTATTTTAACATGAGCGGACAGTACGTGTTGTTTGCCACACACATGACCTCATTTAGAATGCCCATTGGTGACTGGGCTCATAGAAATGTAACTCAGCTGTGTATAGGAAACAAGTTAACTGAACCTAAGGGTATCTTTAACAGCTACAAATATGCCTTGTTGAGGTGGTGCACATTTTCTTCCAGAATATTGCTGTCCGAGACATCATGTGAAGAGCGTCTACCACGTCAGCATTTATATGGCTTGCCAAGTAACGTTTGGCCGAACCTTCCTTTTTTTCACATTTCGTTTTGCAGTAGACATCCTAGAATGTAAGCGCTGCTTCAGTGTGTGTGACTCATTGTTATGAATTGATTCTGGCATGTTTAACCTCACACTTCTATTTTTTTTCTTGCAGCAATGAGATGCTTCACATATGCCTGCGGTGACGTTCTGCTGCGCTAGCCTGATGGAAACACCAGCTGCGAAACTTGAGTTCTTCAGAATTGGAGAAGTTGCCCTTCTCTCACCAATGATGACACAGACTGCCCTATGCTAGAAATTCAAGATTGTTTTTCCACGGATGACGCAGAAAACCTTTGATGTATTATGGTGTTTGTTTAGTGCTGGCTGTGGTGTGGCGAAGTCTACTTTTACGTGTGGTCACACGTCACCTCATAAAAAGAACAATAAAACATTTATTTTGATCTTGAAGACTTGGTGGCAATTCATGAGCCTGATGTTATCGCGCTTACTGAAACCTGGCTGCACAGTGGTGTTTATGATAACGAATTCACTCCACCAAATTTTTATGTTTATCGTCGTGATCGCAACTCTCGTGGTGGGGGAGTTGCCCTTCTCTTCAAGAAAAATTTGAACGTGGCCAGAATGTCTGATGCTGTAGACGTTGAAGCACTCTTCTGTAAGCTGTTTCATGAGGGCCAAAATGTGATTGTTGGTGTTGTATACCGACCACCAGCGAGTGATTTAGAAGTACTAGAGAATCTTAGAAAGTACATTGATTGCAATACAACTGATAACAATAAATTTATTTTGTGTGGTGATTTTAACCTCCCCGGCATTAACTGGAACACTCTTTCGGTTGACAGAAGCGACGCAAATAATAATGAAGCATTAATTGATATTGCATTTCAATTTGGTTTAACCCAACTAGTTAAAGACTTCACACGTGTTCACGGAACTAGTAAATCTGTGCTTGACCTTGTTTTTGTTAGTTCAAGTATTCGTGGTGATTCGAAATGTGAAATAGTTGAGGGAATTTCCGACCATAAATGTGTTTTAATAGAGTTCTCTTCATTACTGCAGAAACCCATCTTTAACGTATCTCATTTTCCTGACTTCTCAGCTGCTGATGATACGTCGATATTAGACAGACTGGAAATAGCCTACGATGAACTTTGCAGTAGTATGATCACTGAAGAGTATGACGTCAATTCATTATGGCTGAAATTCAAAAATACAATTCACGCCTGCATTCAGCTCTTTGTACCAGTCAAGTATCAAAAAATCAATTCTGCGAATCCTTGGATAACGCGTGATAGCATTCACATTAAAAGAAAACTAAACCGTGTCAGGAAACAAATTAAGAAGAACAGTAGTCAAAAACGTATCGCTGAAGTGGCAATGCTCTCTCGTGAACTTAAGAAAAAGATGAAGCAGGAACGTTTCAACTTCTATAACATTCGTTTGAGCACGCTGGTAAAGGAGGCACCAGCTAAGTTTTGGAGGACCATCACACCGAAGTCCTCAAGTACTAATACATTTAACATAGGCAATGTTTTCACACCCGATGCTGCTAAGATTTCTGATGCGTTCAACACCCACTTTGAATCCGTTATTTCCAAAGATAATGGTAGCATACCCTTATTTGACAAATTCCAGACATTACCTCCGATTGAAGATTTGGAAATAACAGAAAGTGGAATATTTAACCTCTTGCTTAATTTAGATGTGAAAAAGTCATATGGACCCGATAATATACCTAATGCATTCCTTAAACGATACGCTGAGTGGTCATCTAAGTTTTTGTTAATTATTTACCGTACATCCCTTTCGACGGGTACTTTGCCTGATGACTGGAGAATTTCCAAGATAAAACCACTGTTTAAAAATGGCGATAAGCAGCTTATTTCTAATTATCGACCTATAGCTTTAACATGCACGTGTTGTAAAATTCTCGAGCATCTTATTCATAAGCATATTACGCTTTTCTTGGAAAATTACTCAATATTAACACCAATGCAACATGGGTTCCGTCACGGCTTTTCTACTGTAACTCAACTGGTTGAAATGACACATGACTTCGCCGCAGCTATTAATGAGAGAAAACAGATAGACGTAATTTTTTTAGATTTTGCTAAAGCATTTGACAAGATTTCCCATTCTAAATTGCTCATTAAACTGAACACATTATTAAAAAACAGGAAACTGTGTAGCTGGATTAAATCGTATCTAACATCCCGGCAGCAATACGTTGTTTTTAAAGACACTCCATCAAACATGTTACCTGTTGGCTCAGGGGTTCCCCAGGGCTCCGTGCTTGGCCCGTTGTTGTTTTTGGTGTTCATAAATGATATTGTTGATAATTGCAGGGTTAAAATACGATTATATGCAGATGATTGTGCGTTGTATTCACTTATTCACACAGTTGAAGACCAAGTTAAGCTTAACACAGAAATTGAGAAACTCATGAAGTGGTGTAATTCTTGGCAAATGTGTGTAAACTATCAAAAAAGTGTGGCCATGTCGATAACAATTAAGAAGTGTCCCCTTGTTTACAATTATACAGCTGATGGAAACATCCTAAATCGAGTAACAGAGTACAAGTATCTAGGCTTGCATATATGTAGCAACCTCCACTGGGATCGACATATCGACTACATATCTAATAATGCAATGATGAAATTACATTTTTTATTTATTTATTTATTCATGTTACCCTACAGGCCCCAGAAGAGCATTGAGTAGGGGGGGTTACAGAAAAATCACAATACCATAAAGCATAAAAAGAAATTATATCGAAGAAAACAAAGAAAAATTGCACAATGGAAGGGAGAAGAACAAACACTATAAGCAAATGCAGCAAAAAAACAAAATGAAAAAAAAAATAAAGCATCGTTATACAAAATCAAGAGAACATATAAATTTGCAGTAGCTCACGAAATTTGACCGGATCTCTCACAGAAACAATTTCATCCGGAAGGCTATTCCAAACTGCGATGGCGCGTGGCAATGCAGAATTATTGAATGATTGAGTGTTGCCAAAGATGCGTCTGAAACTGAGATGATTATGAAGTCGACTAGATGTACGCGAAGGAATGTCAAGCGATAGACGACTGGTCCACGAGTTGTAGTAGTACTTATGGAGGAGGCATAGACGGGCGACAGAGCGGCGGGAATCCAAGTTAGTAAGGGCAATATCGCGTTTGATTTGGGTGATGCTGGAGTGGCGGTTATACATTGAAGTGATGAAGCGGGCTGCACGATTTTGGATGGATTCCACTTTATCTATTAGGTATTGTTGATGCGGAGACCAGATCGATGAAGCGTATTCCAGCTGAGGACGTACAAACGTTTGGTAGGCCTGCTGCCAAATGGTAGATGGGGAATGATGCAGATTCCGGCGCAAGAATCCCAGAGTTTTGTTTGCTTTCGCGCATATCTTGTCGATGTGAGTACACCAGGCAAGATTAGTACCAAGATGGACACCAAGGTATTTGTATGTAGATGAACGGGGAATTACAGCTGAACAGATAGAGTAAGAAAAGTTAAAAACCGATTTCTTACGGGTGAAAGAAAGTACGCAGCACTTAGATGTGTTAAGCGTCATTTGCCAACGGTCACACCACTGATTTATTAAGTCGAGGTCCTTTTGTAAATGTACGTGGTCTTCTTCAGAGTTAATAGTTCTGTACACTACGCAGTCATCCGCGAAAAGCCGAATTGAGGAAGAAATGTTACAAGGCAAATCATTAATATAAATCAGAAAAAGAAGAGGGCCTATTACACTGCCCTGGGGCACACCTGATGAAACAAATGAAGTAGACGAGCTGAAGTTATTGACAGATGTAAACTGCTGTCGATTTGACAAAAAATTTCTAAGCCAAGATACTGTTGATGAGTCGAGTTTAAGTGCAGACAGCTTAGCTATTAGGCGACAATGGGCAACTCTGTCAAATGCTTTCGCATAGTCTAAAAAGATGCAGTCAACAGTTTTATTACTATTCATGCCGTTATGTAAATCCGACGTAAATTCTAATAGCTGAGTATCACAAGATAACGCTTTCCGAAAACCATGCTGATTTAGAAAGAAGAAGTTATTTGACTCAAGATGGCTGTATATATGAGAGGTGATGATGTGTTCAAGCAGCTTGCAACAGATGCATGTTAGCGAAATGGGGCGGTAGTTACCGGGTGTGTGTTTGTTATCATCCTTGAATATCGGAATAACCTTTGCTATCTTCCAGTCAGTGGGAAGTTGACCAGAAGATAAGGACTGTTGAAAAATGTGGCATAAAATTTGACTGGAGGAAGCGGATGTGTTTTTAAGTACCTTGGAATTAATATTGTCAACACCACACGATGTAGACAGCTTTAGACCGTGTATAAGTTTAGATATGCCTTCAACAGTAACAATGATAGGAGACATGAAGCAGTACTCACGATCGGGAACACAGGGAACCGAAGAAAAGTCTTCATTAGTAAAAACCGAGCAAAAAAACGAATTGAAGGTTGAAGCACACTCATATGCAGAGACAGGAACATTATCGGCGTTATGTAATGTAACAATGTCTCTGCCACGGTCAGGCGAAATGGCACGCCAAAACTTTGAGACGTTCTCTTCGCTATTCATCATACGACACTAAAATTCTGGCGTACAAATCTCTTATCCAACCCATTTTGGATTATGGAAACATTATCTGGGATCCTTACACCAATGTCAATATCCATAAACTAGATAGAATCCAAAACAAGGCTGTCCGATTTATTTTCAAGAAATACGGCCCAACATCAGTCTCGGAATTAGTTGCCAAAGCGGGATTCAAACGGACTTCAGAAAGAAATAGAATTTCTCGTTTGTTGTTCTTCTTTAGGATAGTTAATGGTCGAATAAATAGTAACACAGGTGAATACTTAAAGTTCTCTTCCGGTTACTCTACCAGACAACGTCATAAACACACTGTCGTTCCTTTCCAGCCCAATAATAATACTTTCAAGTATTCCTTTTTTCCGCGCACTGCCAAAGAATGGAATGAGCTTGACAGCAAAATTATTGAAACAGACAGTATCGAGGCATTTGAAAAATTTATATCTGACTAGTGTTTTTTTTTCTTCGTGAAACATTTTTTATGTTCTTTGAAGTGCTTTGTTCTGTGTTGACTGCAGTATTGTACTGTTGATTTTGTTGTACTATGTACACCCACTCTGCTATGGCCCCAAGTTGGGGCTAGCAGTATTGCTAAATAAATAAATAAATAAATTTTCCTTTCAATATTGTCCACTTTTTGTGTTAGAAGCACCCAAGCAGTGCTCTTCCAAGGAGCTCTCGCCATGTGTTAAGCGTGTGACAAGCATACTCGAGATATATACTCATTTCCCCAAGGAGTAACTGGAAGCATGTGCAGTTGGTTTTCAGAGAGTAACTGCAAACACGTGGGAGGAACGGTAAAGAGTAACTGTTGCTCTTAGAAGAACAACTGGTGGGAGTAAGGGTTGGTCGGCAGGGAGCAACTGGTGGGAGTAACTGTTGGTCTGCAGGGAGGAACTTGAGGGAGTAACTGTTCATCCCCCGAAGGAGAAACTTCACTTTCAAAACTTCACTTTTCAAACTGAAAGGAGAGCAGCGGTTCCTCCGTCTGCAGTTACTCCTTTTAGGAGAGTAATGGGAGTGACAATGCAATTGCTCCCTGAAAGGAGCAACCCCTATACCCCTGTTGCTCCGTTTTGGCTTAGAGTGTATTAACGTGCACGTACATGTCATATGCGTGCATTTTCATCTTCTGTCACGTATGTCTATCTATTGTTTATATATTATTGAATTTGTAGCCTTGGGAACACAACAGGCAGAAGGCTGCGTGCGCTGGCGTCTGCAATGTCTGTCATCTATCGCTTCCGTCGGAGAAGCTCCCTAAGGAGTGAACAAGATGTGACAACAGGACTGGACTTGTACTCTTCACCATGAATTCACTTAAAATAATCGAGAAACTTCATGTGTATGTAGAAAAATAAAAGATTTTGATGTCTCACTATTGTCGTTCGTTGTTACCGTGACTGCGAAAGCAGTTACACATAGGTGGCTAACTACTTTTTCACGTGTTTTTTTCTGCGGAATTTGTGGCCCACCGCGCAGAAAAACAGGCGAAAGAAGTATTAGGCCTGGCGGAAAATAAACGAAAAACAATGTTTGAACTGGGGACAAAAAGTTCATCCGATAGGAGTATTGAGTGGATCAACCGTTCGTCCGGCAAGGTGCAACTTTGAGGACTAATGATTGCCCGGTAAGGTGTAAATGTAGGGATTAACAGTTGCTCTATAAGGTGCAAATATGAAGACTAATTGTCGGTCCTTTGGGGTGAACTGTGGGACTAACGCTTACTCACCAAGGTGTATATGTGAGGACTAAATGTTAGTCTCTTGAGGGGACTAACTGATAGACCCGGTGCCACTAGTCCTTAAAGGGATTAATGATTGTGGCAGCCCAATTAGTCCCTAAAAGGACGAACCACACACCCTTTTAACACCCTTTCGCCTTAGAATGTACGTACACTTTAGAAGAGGGCACCCTGGTGGATTTGAAGGCCACCATATCTACGTGCCTCATCTTGGGAGACAAAGTGGGCCTTTCCAACAGCATATACAAGGCCAGTAGCTTCTGATTTTGCCCTTTCGTTTGCTTTTCATGCAAGCAAAATATCTTAATTACACGTAAATTGGCATTTGTTCGCAATTCGCTGCGCGCGTTTTTTTTTTCTGTTTCCTTCCTTTCTTGCTTAACAGCACACCATCGGTAGCAACATTAACTACTATGTCATTTTTTATCAATTCGTGTACACAGCTCAGTTATATTTACAGTTTGGTCATTGCATACTCTGATCGCTGGCTCATTTACGTGCACCATCGTCAATTGCTAACCGGCCAAACTCTGTCATAAGGCGTCGAGAAGCCTCGCATTTCGATGGCGGATGAATGTATCAGCCAGCTGTCCCCAACGTTCTACATTTGCGTGAAAACGTCGCCGTGCGATACCGGCATCTTTTTTCTTTTTCCTAAATGAGAACCATACACCACTGCTCGAAGCACAAATGCACTGTTTTTACGCTCAGCTAACTTCTCGTTTATATTAAAACAATAAAATAACTCACTGTAAAAACTGATATGATAATGATATTTGCAACGTCAATCAGTAGACAGACTTTACGGCTAGTGCCTCAGTGGATTGCATATTCTTTGTGCAGGTTAGATGGACTCTAATTCGAACCTTTATCAATGTTTCATCATCATTATCATCATCATCATCTACATCATCAGCCTGACTACGTCCACTGCCGCACAAAGGCCCCTCCCATTTTTTGCCAGTTAACCCGGTCCTGTGCTTCCCGCTGCCAATTTATACACGCAAACTTTTTAATCTCATCTGCCCACCTAACCTTCTGTCTCCCCCTGACCCTCTTTCCTTCTCTGGGAATGCAGTTAGTTCCCCTAATGACCAGCGGTTGTCCTGTCTACGCTCTACATGCCCGGCCTATGTCCATTTCCTCTTTTTGATTTCAACTATCATATCCTTAACCCCTGTTTGTTCCCCAATCCACTCTGCTCTCTTCTTGTCTCTTAAGGTTGCCCCTACCATTTTTCTTTCCATTGCTCGCTGCGTCGTCCTCAATTTAAGCTGAACCCTCTTTGTAAGTCTCCAGGTTTGTGCTCCGTAGCAAAGTACCGGCAAGATACAGGTGCTATATACCTTCCTTTTGAGGGATAGTGGCAATCTACCTGTAATGGTTTGAGAGAGCTTGCCAAATGTGCTCCACCCCATTCTTGTTTTTCTAGTTACTTCAACCTCGGGGTTCGGCTCCACGGTTATTACCTGCCCTAAGTAGACATAGTCAACTTTATCAATGTTTAGCAGCGTACAAGAAGCTTGGAATAGTAAGACTACTGACTGAATGTTTAGGTACTGCTTGTGTTATTTACAGATTTTTGAACCGAACTTTGACGAATATGTGGATCGTGCACCAACTGGCGGCATATTCGACTTAGCACGAGTGATGGTGCTCTCCGAAAACAGCAAAATGCCAGCAGAAGCAAATCACCTTTCACCTGAAATGGTAATCAACTGCAATCCTTGTAAGTAAAACTTTCCTTAGTGTCGGTTATGTGCTACATGTTTGCTATGCATTACATATATACCCGCATATTGTGCGCCCGAGTATCTGTGTATTTGTGTGTGTGCACCCGTGCATGTGTTCGTGTGGAATCGCACCTGTGTGTACACCCGTGCAAGTGCGCGCTTGTGTGTGTGGGGGGGGGGGGGGGGTCATGCGTGCATGAGCGTGCCTGCGGGTACGCCCGTGCATGCCTGCATGAGTGACGCGCGTATGTATGTGCGCTCGTGCATGGGTCATCCTACGTCGAACGTTCCTGCCATTTTGGCGTCCATCTGAAGTGTATTGGAAAAAAATCGTTCTGACTGACTGCAACGAAAAAAGTTAACTAGAGTTAATAAAAAAAGTTAATAGAGAAAATTCTTTTTGTCACGTGCCTGATTTTTGAACTTTCTCAGATGTCATGTGAATGTTGTTTGTGGAAAGATCTTATTTTATAAGTACCGCTCCTTAGTAATATTAGTGCACCTTTACTGCCACATATGCCTCCAAGAACTTAGCCAAAATGTGCTATGTTTGCATTTTTTTCTATTGCAATAGTGCACAATATATGAACATCTGAGCAGTGCATACGTACTCTACAGAAGGTAAATTTTGAGGGGGAAGTATTTTTAGACCTTTCAAGCTGCTGAACATCACGATAAAAAATCACAAATTTCACAAAATAGTCATTTTGTCTATATTAAGACCGAAATTGCACCATGTGATGTTCCAATTAAAATCTTCTTTATACCTAAATCAAAAGAAAATAAGCAGTTCATTTTATATGGCGAAACTTATCATTACATTCTTTTTGGGAAGAAAATACTTTTTGAACTTTCGTATTGGCGCCTATTTTCTCATTTTGTCAAACAACAGCAGCCACCTTGAAATTCCCCATTGCCATCCATGAGAGAGTTCAAAAATATTTTTTCCTTAAAATAAAAAATGTAATGATAAAATTTGCCATATAACAATAACTCTTTATGTCCTTTCGATTAAATATAAAGGTGGGTAAGGGGACTCCTAGAGCGCACCGGCTCCGACCAACTAACACAGTAGCGCTGTCTGGAGAGCCGTACACGTGGCAAATCGGAACCACCCGAAAAGAGTTACGTATACTCTTTTTTAGGGCCGAAACTCCTTATGCCGTGGGTCATGCTTCCGCGATGTATGCAGTGGTAGTAGTAGTCATCGTTGTACTAGTAGCAGGTAGCCACCTCCACGGATGGACTAGACGAGTGGCACGTGCGCACGCTTTTGAATTGCGGAGGAAACCCGCGCAAGTAAATAATTAATAAAAAGATAGGTGTTTCTCAAGAAATAAACTACAGACACGATTGTCAGTTACCTAATATCCCATAAAATTTACCTCGAATTGAATGCTTACCAAAAACAGTAGCAGAAACGCGCATTTTGAGCACTATCTACACGGGAAAAATGCCACGTTAAACTCGCTGGGCGTAACCTCCTCGGTTTTAGCAAGGTTTAGCGAGATTTTGTCACCATGGCCATAATTTAGCCACTGTGAAAGGCGGGAACTAGACACAAAGTGCAGGCCGTGAAGCAGTGCGCGCGTGCCGCTTCTTTAGTTCGGCCGTGCCACCTCTCTTTTAGTACTTCGAATGCCCGCTAGATGGCGCTACTTCTGTATATTGAAAAATAATTATTGGTTAAGAAGAAGATGAAGGAAGCTGGGACCGATATGTGGATAACTGGCATAATTAAGAAGTCCGCACTAGAGATCTAGCTATCAAACTTTTAAGCAGGAAATTGCCAGGGAAAGCATCTATGATAGTACTCGGGGTAGTTATCCACTGTTCGAGGTGAGGACGGGAGTATGGCGAACCAAGACGTAACGGACGCCTGGATGGATGCATGAATAGATGCATGAACGGACGTACAGATGGACGCGTGGATGGACGCGCGATCGACCAATGGACGATCACACGGGTGGTCGTACAGATAGATGGGACGGACCGAAGGAAGAACAAATGACCCGAAGCGCGGATGGACTTACGCACACTTCGCCCCACTCTTCATCATGCACTCGTAAATTTTGCTGTGAATTTTTTGAAGTGTAGGAACTTGCGCTCATATTTTTTCATGACATGTGCCTTACATCACATTTCAGAGTGCACACTGAAGTGCTTCAACATCTATTGAATACATTGCAACATCAAGGTAATACGCAAAGAGTATACTTCAAGAATTTTAGGTCCTAGAATTTGTATTGAATGATGTCGCTCTGCTACGGATGCACACCTAAATTCAAAGTTCCCGTTTGTTTCTATTGCACTGAATTGTGCTAGATTTGTTGAAACCAATGCATATCGAGGCAACGTGCCGTGATATGGTAATGACTTATCAGTATGACTCATTTGAAAATACTCGGAGTTCACAAGAGGAAAATGAGTGTGAGCCTTCCGTGTCTTTGACGGTGAATGGTGATAGCACCTCAGGCTTGGAATGTTTCATCTGTAAGTGGCGAGAACTTCTTGCTGTGTTGAATACAGCGTTGCGAGAGATTGCCTACTATGCATTCATTAACTCTTTTGCTTGAGTTAGAGGGTGAAAAAAACCTTGAAGTCTACCTTCGATAACAGTTCCTGATTGGCCAAACGGACACTCAGCTTTGTGCTGGATAGCTTCTGTGATCACTTGAATATAATCTCTCTTGAAGTATAACGCAGCTCATAGCGTCTTGCCTTTTCTTTCATCTCTCTCTTTTTGATAGCTTCACATCATGAAGTGTGAATACATGAGTGCATTGGCTGCAAATAATTGTACCCTAGTTAAGATAAATTATCATCCTAAACATACATTCACACTGCTGCTTGAAATATTATGTACAGACCATAGCACGCAACTTGCAATTTCTTTTCCTTGAACTGCTTTGTTGAAGTATTTCTCCGCAATGAGGAGATTATACGAGACGGAAGTGTATCAATAGGAAAAGAACATGAACTTTCGTGTATTTTTAACTAAAGAGAAGCTTAAGCTTGTTACCATTCTGATACACTTATTTTTAACGATGGCAGACAAACTGGTACACTGAAATATTTTCTTTTATATTCCAGTTCCTCATATTCAGATGACGACGGAAGGACATTAGTATTCCCAAGTTTGGAGCCCCTCACGACACCATAGTTAGAGATGGCCCAGTAACCTCCGCAGGGTTTAGGCAAATTGTTGACATTTTGTTTCAAAAAACGGAAAAAATAGCAGTGTAAGTAGAAAAAGCTGCTCTCCTGTTATGTATATATATATATATATATATATATATATATATATATATATATATATATATATATATATATATATATATATATATATGTGTGTGTGTGTGTGTGTGTATGTGTGTGTCACAAAACGAGCGCTCAAAAAAGGCCGCGCCGCCAAATTCTCGCGACGAAACGCCGTAATGACGCCGCGAGGTCAACGATAAAAAAAACAAGCCTCCAAAGACTCCCTGGGTACGCGTCCTTCTCCCCTTGGAAGCGTAGGTTCGCCGACGAACCTCCTCACCCCACATCGGCAGCCGAGCAAGCTCTTTGATTTCCTCGATGGAAAAGGGCGTGGTGATGCCGGGTTGAGTCATCCGTCGCGGACGGCCCCCGTATCGTCTTGCCCTTTCCCCCAGCCTTCGCTGCGCATCGCGCCGACGAAATGATGAGAACTCTCTGGAATCTCGCGCGGAAGGTATTTAATAAAGCAGCCGAGATGAGAGATCAGGAGAAGACGGAAGTTAGCGCCAGAGCGCGTAGAGTATTCCGCCGTGTAGTCGGCGAAGGTTTTGTCCGTAGTGACAAGGCAGGAGAAGAAGAGGATTTCCACCTGAGGGGTGATGACTCGAGCTAGAGGCAAGAGTGTGTGTCTACCGCTATCGAGCGAAGACGCGTGGCAACAGCTGCGAGTCTGAAGCCGACGTGTTTCCAGCGAAGAAGTTTGAAGTTTGGAGAGTGGCCAAGTGAAGACGCGAGGTTTCTTTGAAGACAAAGTACGGGGACAGCGGAACGACAGAGGTATCCTGGAAGAGAAACTTCGGGGGCAGCGGAATGACAGCAACGCTGGACTTTGAGTGAGTGATTCTCGGAAGAGTATCATCCAGACTTTTGTTCCAAGAACTTTGGACTGAATAGGTTTTCTATCTCTTTAGTCTTCAAGTGTCTTGGTTGTTCAATGCATGCGACTGCATTGTAGTGCGTATTGTTGGCTGTGTCCGTTGTTTCGAGTATGGCTGATTGTAGTGTGTAGTACGTTGTTTGATTGGTGACATCTTGTACTCAACTATTGTGGAGTGTGCATACTTGTGTATTGTTTTTGATCTGCCATTATTGAGAATATAATTTTGTTTTGTTTATCAACTCTCGGCTCTGACTTGTTTTTGGGCCACAGCCAGCGTCCGCTGACGCGCCAAAAAGGACCACTTTTAAATTGCCCACGCTTTCGTGGTGCGGTTCGGGGGCCGATACTTCGGCCCTTGGAATTAGCCCGGCGATCGCCTCCCTAATTAACGGGACCTGTGACAATTAAGCCGGCGTCCGCTGGCGCGCCAAAAAGGGCCACTTCTAAATTGTCCACGCTTTCATGGTGCGGTTCGGGGGGCCGATACTTCGGCCCTTGGAATTAGCCTGGTGATCGCCTCCCTAATTAACAGGACCTGTGACAATATATATATATATATATATATATATATATATATATATATATATATATATATATATATATATATATATATATATATATATATATATATATATATATTGAACGGAGGGAAGGCCGCTGTGGTAGCTCAGTGGTTAGAGCATCGAACGCGTTATTCGAAGGTCGTAGGTTCGATTCCTGCTCACGACTGGTTATTTTTTCATCCACCTTTCTTTCTTCTTTCTTCTTATCTACATTCCATTGGTTTTAATTACTTCCCCTGTACATTCCTTGACATTACGGTCTGTTAGATCTCATTAATATTGTGTTAAAACACGGAAAAACGAGCCCCTAGGTATACACTTCTTTCCCTTATTTCATTGAACGAGGGTCTCGTACTGGCAGACTTGGTGTCATTAGGTTGTATACGAGGGACTATTAATCAGCTGCTCGCTCATAATAAGTTCATGTGCTACGTGACGCCAAATGCGCATAAAAGGGTGTTTTCACACTCGTCGCTCGGCTTATAGATGGCGCTGACTGTCACTCCTACTTCTGAATTCACATATAAACCCAAAAAAGTGGATGGAGGAAAGGCCGCTGTGGTAGCTCAGTGGTTAGAGCATCGTACGCGTTATTCGAAAGTCGTAGGTTTGATTCCTGCTCACGGCTGGTTATTTTTTTCATCCACTTTTCTTTCTTCTTTCTTCTTATTTACATTCCATTGGTTCTAATAACTTCCCCTGTACATTCCTTGGCATTACTGTCCGTTAGATCTCATATATATATATATATATATATATATATATATATATATATATGCGAGAAAAAGACGACGAAACTTTCACGGAAGCATCTTTACTTTACGTTTTCAGCTGGTGGATCAGCCTTCCTCAGAGCGCTCTTACGAAGGGTGGTATATATATATATATATATATATATATATATATGTCTTCACACGCTCCTCTACGTCTATGTAACCTAAACTTTTCAGTGATGAATCTGCTGCACACATCGCTGCATTTTAGAGTGTAATTATAAACAATAACAGTCTCCACTGTAAAAGACAACTTCTGAAAGGGAAGTTTTTGTGAAGCGCATTGTCGTTTTCTGAATTGCAGCCCATAGTCGGTAAGGAGCATGATGTCGTTCAGTTGGCCCTCCTTGCGAAGCCTGAATATTTTTTTCTTGCAGTGCTCCAACACGACACATTTATCACATTGTAATTATTCAGCTTCAGGGAAAGTGCCCACAGCTGTAAGGTACCACACGGAGTGACATGGTAAGGAAAATTTGAATCATGCAGAAACAGTAATCTGTTTCTAAGCTAAAATAGTCTTGCTTAGAAATTGTCCCGAAAACAGTTGTAGTGTATAGGGTCTGGGTATAGAAACTTGAAAATGCGGCCAAAAGATAGTGGGCTGTCTCAAAAAGTGCGCATTTCATGCTTAGCTTTATTTTCTGCTGCGGCATTTAAATAAAACACAGGAGATATTTGCTTATTTCAGCCCTGATTTCCACACTGTTGTCTATATAGCTGGTATGTCACATAAGGTTTTGTGCTCCTGAGCTAGTGAATGCGAGTTCGATGCCTTACCACAGCATTCGCCTTTCGTTTGGGGGAAAGCACGCCTGCCTGTTTAGATTTAGCAACCTGGTAAAGAATCCCAGTGAGTTGAAAATATTCCGGAGACACCCACTATATCGTGCTCCATAACCATATATGCATCATAAACCTCGTAGCTACTATTGCTTCTCTTACGTGTGTAATTTTTTTCTGTAAATAAATTGAGAAAGATACTCATGTTTCCAGGACTCATGGAGGTGCTCGCTTCAGATGAAATTCAAGAACTAGCGGCGAAGTTTTTGTAACAACGCTCGTGTTGCGGAAAACCACAAAACGTTTGCTCATTCTCGCAATACAGATGACCACTGTGCATCGGAATTGAAGCGACACAAAAAGCGCAAGATGGTGAGTGATATTGAAATAATGGACAAATTGTCCGGATTGCGGAATCGTTATAGTGTTTGCAATTGTGTTTATATTCTGTAGCAGGCTGAACAAAACTACCATTTTTGTCATCAATGAGACGAAACGGGAAGATAGAAACTCAGGAGCATATTCCTTTGACTCCGAATGCGATAAGTCCGAAAATAGCAGTCATACTAATATAGAGATGTCCTAGAGAAGATCAAAAATAGCCCAGCGGGTCGGAAAAGCAGAAAGGGTATAGCAGGTGTTGTAAAAAGTGTCTCAATGTTTGAAAATTAGGAAAATGTGATAATTGTTTGCTGCCTTCACTTATACTTCTGTAGCTGCAGGCCGTTTGCAATTACTAAAGACATCATTTTGGTTAGTAATTAGGAATAAAAGCAACTAGCGTTTGCATTTAATGGATTACTTGGCTAACAACAGCTACCCAGAGCGTATCTATCTGTATAGCTGACTATGTCTGTGTGCTCTCGTGATCGGTAATTTAACTAAGTATAAACCAAAATTGGCACTAGCAGGGGGGGGGGAGGTAAGTGTGATGATGTGGTCAGGACATGAAAAAGCGGAGCAACACTTATCTGATTTTCGAGAATTTGGGACACACTTTTGAATCGCTGGCATACCTCTTGATAATTGGTGGAAGAAATAGAGTTTGGCCGGCCACGTAATGTATAGGCCAACTGGTGGGGAGTTGCAATAACAGTGTGGGTAGTATGGGTAGATGTTCAGAATTTCAGGGAGTTAGAGGAGGCGATGAACTTAAAAAGCCTAGCACAAATGCCACCATTAGTAAAGTGAAGAAAAGTGGAGAGAAGCATACACACACACACATTTTAGTGAAACTGTTTACTTTTAAAGGAAACACAAACTGGAATAGACCGAAACGGTACTATGTTCTACGTTACATCTCTATTAACATATGCAAAAACATTAGAGAGCAGCCGAAATGACAACCTAATTTTTCTGAGCATAAAGAATTTTCTTTCGTTTATTTTTCCAATGAAGGCATATTATGACAGCTCAAAAGTTTTGGGGCAGCTGCCGAATTATCATTTCAAAATAATTAAGCTAACGTGCGTTTCTTGTCTGACTATTTGTTTCCCTTTCTACTGGACATTCACACTTCTGGCCTCGCTGGAGAGGATGAGAACAGTCTTGAAAAGCATGAGGTACGGCTGCGGTCTCAGGCTTTCAGTGAAGCGCCAAATAAGGAATTAATTGATCGTAGGATGAACTTGACTGCAAAATGAAGACTATTTGAAATGGCAGATATGAGGATTGGCAGTGTAAAACGCAAATACTCATATCTGAGTGGCTATGAACGAGTAAGCTGGGCTTTAATGTTATTTCCTGTTGAGGGGGAGTGTTGGAGGGAGAACATTCTCTGCTTCATCTCTTTCCAGCAAAACGACTGACATTCCTGCGCTCTTTACACTATTTATACCCGTTCTTGCTGCTTACGTATGCGACATGCTGCATCTCTTTACTACTACCTTAACCCATAGCGCTGTCCAATGAGAAAGGCAAGCGATATTTTGACTCGTAGCCAGCTCCTGGTACTATTGATGTGCTTACACTGGTCATAAAAGGTGCATGTTACCAAATGCCTCAGCCATTTTCGCAGCCACCTCTAATGTACTCAGCAAAACCACGCTTAAATTTGGAAACCATGAATTGTTAGAATATTTTGGACAGGAAAAGGCGTTTTCATAGAAGTTTATCAAAATTTGGCAAAATTGAGGTACTAATGGCCTTAGCAGACGTTTTCTGAAAATGTCGTTTGTCTCTTTAGTGCAAACTATGTTTCTACATTAAGTAAGGACGTTTTAAACAAGCTAAAATGACGTGTAACACTTTTGAGGTTCACTAAACTATGGAATCATTTATATAATCATGGTTCAAAAACTTTTTACAAAATATACTATCCTTGCATTTTTACTCGTTTAATGTTGGTCTGTGTATGTTTCACATAAAAACAGCGAAATAATAGGGATGGCAAGGCAATATGCGAAGTATGCTGTGCCAACTTGCCCAAGCAGCTACTTTAGCTATCTATGTAGCATAATCAAGTAACATGTCACTTTAAAATTATATGATTGTGTAAATAATATTAGACTTACAAAAAGATTAGAAATTCAACAACACGTTCATTGCATTCACACCAAAGTATCATTCGCACCATTCCTTGCCACAACTGAAAATCATATGTATTCCCCAATCCGAAAGAAATTTACTGGCTCCCTTGTCAATGTAAAGCCAGCGATTGGTTACAGGAACAAAGTGCTCTTTGCGAAACGTCTCTCCAGTGCATTTGTCAGTTCAATGATTTTCCATAGGGTATATGTTCCAAAGATTATCATTGTTCCAATTTCGCGTTGTTACATTTACTGGACACTTCTCTGTCTGGTCATTGTTAACGCTGTTACCTATGTTATCAAAACGGTGAAGGCGAAAAAATTGAAAGTGCAACAACTTTGGTTTGTGTCACACTACTGCATTGTGTCGTTGTGGAGTGATAGTGCCGTTCAACTTATGTGTTTGCTGAAAAACTGCTTAAAATATTCCACGGTTTTTTTACAGTTCATTTCAGGATTCAAAAGGATGACTGGAATCAATAAAAAAGAAAAAAAAATCAAGCTTGGAATCGACATACTTCTTTCTCTGGCACGCATACATGTCGTGGGTCATGACGACGTCTTTCAAGAAATTGTGGCTGGAACGTGACTGGAACTAGAAGGTCGCGTACTTCGAACGAGACGTAGGTTTACAAAAACTTTCCAAGAATTCGACGAGCTATCACATCTTTCATTAAATTACAATGGAGTAAGGTTATTGAGTTATGAGTGAGAATCCCTGTCAGATTAAGTGCACAAAATACGCATTTGCTGCTCGGGGTTTGAAAGCAGGCAGATATAAAGCACAGCGTCAAATGTCGAATAGTTTTCCATGAAGCTTCCGTGAGGGTAGAAAGAACAAGGAAAATGTTTATTTTTGATGCCTTTAAGGAGGCAGACAGAAATATACTAATTACTGAGTTGCCACAATTCCTTGAATTGTTCGAGGCGTGACTAAAGCCAATAGTTTTTTGAATTTTTTTCAAGACCTCTTCGCACTGGCCACACTCAAGATAATTTCATCTTATGTAAGACGTAAAGCAGCCATCTCTTCACTGTCTGTACAATAATATGTTAAGCTTATTGCACGTTTTCAATAATACATTAGGTTTTAAACATTGTAATTAAAAAATACGTTTTCACACTGGCTACAAAGGATTTGATTCTAAGGTGAGCTCAGGCTTTTGGTACTTACACTTCACCTCCATTCGTGAAGTAGCTATAGCCTGGGGAAAACTACTTTATCTGAATTGTACTAAAAATTGTAAAGTATGGATTGTGTTTCGAGGTCAGTGTAATGTCAATTACACGTCATTGTATTGGATAGGCACTACACATTCTTCATATATGGTGCTACCAGTACAGGGTGAACATCATTTCATGATAAATTATGTTTGCTCTCATCGATGACGAGAGGGTGCCGCTGAAGCCCTGTGTAGTTTACTCTGGCCCACGCCTACAGCAGGCCTAGGTCTTGAACCTCCACGTGGATGTCCGAAAAGTCTTCCATGTCAGTAATGCCGAAGAAAAAGTGACAGCACTGATGAGTGCTTTTTTTATTCTCAATCCTGTCCACAGCCGCAAGGCCTTTAACACAACCACCGTGCTAGAGCGGTTTTTTCTCGAAATGAATAACACTTCACCGAGAGCTGTTACTACAAAGTTCACATTTAGTGAACAATTTCCTCAGTGCGGTCATGGTAAATGACATATTAATGTTATTTGCGTAAGTTATTTTGCTGACTTCTAGCTTGATTATTTCATGCCAAACGTCCCATCTATTTTGGTGACCATGTCGAATGTATTTGAAAATAATTGTGCTGATTTACTGCATTGAAACCAGTGAAGTGCTTTAAAATTTCAGAGAGAAAAATTTGGTGACATGGCTGCCTTATCTTCTTGGAATGTTGCCTAGATATTTGTGGAAAAAATTATTTTAGAGTATCGATCCTTCTCTACCAAAGTTGGTTTAAATGTTAAGTAAATATGCTTGTTTAAGGTATTCGAAGCTCTGTAATAATAGAGCAATTGTTCTGCCACATACGCATCTAATATTTCAGCCAAAATTTGCTTTTTTATGCAATACTGCAGTTTTTTCACAAACTCCACCCAGACGACATTCCAGGAAGTTCCGAAGCCAGCTGCGTGACGTAAACTCTTTTCTCTCAGAAATATTCAAGCAGTTCACTTTTTGCGATGCAGCATCTAAAACAGTAAACGTGCCCCATACCATCGAGACCATAGCAGATAAGTATGTGTTCGTTCCGCTCCTTAACTTTCGCTTCATCCCTCAAGTGTTGCCGTGTCAGATGTCTCTAGCCCAGCTAACTGCCATTACAGACGATGATGTCAGCGTAGTCGCCTCATCTGCTCCTGATCAAAGCGCAGTCTCACGGTCACCCAGCTTGGACGAGGCTATTTTTCAAAGCATGATTGAATCGGACCTTTCGCTTCACCAGGTCGACGCTCCCTGCCAGGTTTTGACCTCATACAGTGACATTTTTGACATCCAGGACCGTCCCATTGGCCAGACTAAGATTGCCAGTGACCGAATCAGCACTGGTGACTCTGTGCCCATTTACCGTCGGCCGTACTGCGTGTCGGCGTCCGAGCGAGGAGTGATTCAAAAACAAGCGGCCAAAAAGCTCACGAAAAACATAATCGAACCATCATCGAGCCTTTGGGCATCTCCCGGGCTATTAGTAACGAAGAAAGACGGTTCATGGCGTTTTTGCACTGACTATCGACAGCTCAAGAAAATTGCCGAAAAAGACGTGTACCCTCTATTACGCACTGACGATGCCCTCAATCGCCTCCATGGCACCACCTTTCTTTAATGCGAAGCATTTCTCAGCGAACTTCGGCGACTCTGAGCGTATCTATCTATACACCTAAAACTTTTAGCTCTCCTGGCCGTTTCGATAATGTTATCGATACTAAACTTGGTATGGCATAACATGACTGTATGAAGAGCATATCTGAATATTCATAACCTGAAAATTATGTCATGTATGTCATGAATGTTATGATTTATATTTCAAGGTCTTGCAGCTCTTGGGGTGGTTTCGTTCCCATGGCATGTTACGACACTGGTATGGTATGACATGATTGCATGGCGAACACAGCGACAGACCCTAACATCAAAATCATGACATGCGTGTCATGTAATAACATGACTAGATGTCATGCTCATGATGCGCTCGTAGCCGTTTCACTAGCGTCACATATACCAAATTTCGTATTACTGTACGTGAATGAATTACGAAGGTATGTGACTGGTGCAAACATGACATTCATGAGATGCATGTCATGTAACAACATGACTACATGCCACGCTCATGATGCGCTGGTGGTCGTTTTGCTGCTTCACTTATACCAAATTTGGTATTACGGGACGTGAATGGATGACGAAGGTATGATACTGGTGCAAACATAATAAACATGAGATGCGTGTCATGTAACAGCATGACTACACCTATGCTCATAATGCGCTCACGGCCGTTTCGCTAGATTCACATGTACCAAACTCGATATTACGTGATGCGAACGGACGACTTAGGTAATTGACACATTCAAACCATGATAATATGACATGCGTGTCATGTCACAACATGAATACATGCCACACTCATGATGCGCTCGCGCTCGATTTGCTAACCTCCCATATGCCAAATTTGGTAATACATGACGTCAATGGATGACGAAGGTATGTGATTTGTGTTAACATGACAATAATGAGATGTGTGTCATGTGATAACTTGACTACATGTTAAACTCCAGGCGTCAATGCAATTCGACGTGACGTGGTGCGCATGCTCGCCGGGGTTCATTTTGTCGCGTCACGGCAGGGTTTCCACGCCAAGCGCAGGGCCTACCATATACTCGCAGGTGAGCGCCGCGCTGCGTTGCTTTGACGCATGCGCGTTTCAGCGCGTCTGGCGTCACTCCGTCACGAAAAGGGGGAGACGCAGTGTTGTCTGGGTAACGCATCGGCGCGAAATGCAGCATGTCGCGTTTCGCACCGGCTGCCGTCGGGCCGCGCCGACGAATGCTGGTCGCGCAAGTCATGCCTGCCGTCAGACCATACAGTGCTCGCGTTTTGGTAACGAATCGTCGCTGTGGCCTGCGTGCGCACGCGTCAACTCTTCATTGGAGTACGTTGGGCCCTTCATGATGCGCTCGCGGCCCTTTTGCTTGCTCCACATGTAGCAAATTTGGTGCGACGTGACATCAATGAATGACGAAATATATGACTGGTGCAGACATGATAATCCTGACACGGGTCATGTAAGAAAATGACAACAGACCACGCTCATAGCGTGCTCGCGGCCGTTTCGCTAGCTCCACATATACTAAATTCAGTGTCACGTTGAATAGATGACGAAGGTAAACGACGTCCATACATGATAATCATGACACGAAAGTTATGTACGACATAAATTACCTCTACCTCGTAACTTTGTGCTGATTTTGAGGTGTCGTGTCAACCTTTCTCATTCGTGCTTCGCATATCATCGATTCCCACTGTACGTGGGATCTGCCATGTTTCTTTTATATTTCGATCTGGCTACCAGCAAATTGCAGTAGATGACATTGATCAAGAGAAGACCACCTTCGCTACCCCAGACAATCTTTACCAACTCAACGTCATGCCATTCGGTCTCTGCGACGCTCCAGCGACCTGAATGATGGACACGCTCCTACAAGTATTTATATGGTCGACATGTTTGTGTTACCTGAAGGACATGATCATTTTGTCCCCTACCTCCGCAACCCATCTTGAAGGCCTTTTGACCATTCTCTCCATATTCTGACGGGTAGGCCTGCAGCTCAATTCCTCCAAGTGACACTTCGGTCTTCGTGAGATTATCGTGTTGGGTCACTTTGTTGACGCTGCCGGCGTACGACCAGACACGGCGAAAGTACGCGCTGTAACGAACATCCCAGTCCCACGCTCTGTCTATGATGTTCGCAGTTTCGTGGGTCTCTGCTCCTACTTTAGCCGGTTCGTGAAAAACTTTGCGGCAATCATACGGGCAGTCACCGACCTTCGCAAACAAGATGTCCCATTTTGTTGGGCCCTCTTCAAGCTGACGGCTTCCCTCACCTAATCACTGCTCTAACGGCACCTTCTAATTTTGCACATTTTAACCCCAAAGCTTCTACAGAAGTACGTACAGACGCGAGTGGTCATGGTATTGGTGCATTTTGGCGCAAATTCAGCGGGGCAACGACCGTGTAATTGCGTATGCAAGCCTTCTCCTTTCAAAGTCTGAAGGGAATTACTCTATAACAGAACGGCAATGTCTCGCTCTTGTCTGGGCGGTTTCATAATTCTTTCCTTACATGTATGCCCACCTTTTCCGTGTCATCACAGATCATCACGCGCTGTCTTGGCTTTCTTCTCTGAAGGACCCCACTGGACGACTTGGTGGTTGGGCGTTACGACTGCAAGAGTATTCCTACTGGGTTGCTTACAAGTCTGGATGGACGTCTTCGATGCCGATTGCTTATTTCGCTACCCTGTTGACCAGCTTACAAATCGGATATCGAGCGTAGTTTCAGCGTTATGGTAAATTCTCAGTTTCTTCGAATTGTTGATGAACAACGCCGCGATGCATCCCTGCGACAACTTATTGACCGTCTCGATTCTGCTCCAAACGACGCGTCGCTTCGCATGTACGTCCTCCTGAGTAGCACGCTGTACCGTCGTAGCCTCCAGCCAGATGGCCCTGAGCTCCTTCTTGTCGTGCCGAAACGTTTGCATTCAACCGTGCTGCACAAGCTCCAAAGTGAACCAACTGCAGGTCATCTGGGTGTATGTCGGACGTATGACCATGTTCATCGCGGCTTCTTTTCGCGTGGTCTCGGCAGGTTCGTTCGCCATTACGTATCCTCCTGCGATAACTGCCAACGTAGGAAGCGACCTACGGTGCCCCCAGGGGACTTCTTCAACCGACCTCCTAGCCAATCGAACCTTTCTTACGTGTTGATATAGATTTTCTCAGTCCTTTTTCTAAGTCTAAATCGGGCAAAAAGTGGGTCGCCGTTGCCATAGACTATACGACTAGGTAATCCATTCCTCGAGTGCTCGCCACCAGCACCGCCCTTGACGTTGCGGACTTTTTGCTCCACGATGTCATCCTACACGATATCATACTCTCATGTCGCTAGCAAAACGCTGGCGAGCACGCTATGAGCGTAGCATGTAGCCATGTTTTACATGACACGCATCTCATGAATGTCATGTTTACACCAGTATCATACCTTCGTCATCCATTCACGTCCCGTAATACCAAATTTGGTATATATGAAGCTAGCGAAACGGCTGCCAGCACATCATGAGCGTGGCGCGTGGTCGTGTGGTTACATGACATGCATCTCATGATGATCATGTTTGCACCAGTCATATAACTTAGGCATATATTCACGTCCCGTAATACCAAATTTGGTATATGTGAAGCTAGCGAAACGACAGGGAGCGCATCGTGAGCGTGTATGGTAGTCATGACTAGTCATACCATGAAAATCATGAGATGCATTTCCCGAATTCTACGTTAGGGTTCGTCATTTATGTTCGATACCAGTTTTGAACCATACCAGTTTTGCACAATGTCATGTGAACGAAACCACCGTAAGAGCAGCAAGATCATTCAGTGTATATCATGACATTCATGACATATATCATGATTTTCATGTTACGACTTGTGAGTTATGCTCTTCATACAGGCATGTAGCGCCATATTGATTTTGGTGTCGCTACCATTATGGAGACGGCCAGGAGAGCTAAAAGTCGTCGGCGGCTAGTTAGGTAGTACGCTCAAAGCCGCCGAAGTTCGTTAAGAAATGCTTCGCATTTGAATTATACGAGCAGCGGGCTGATATGCGAGGACTTACTGGGTCACTGAAAGCGTAGTTCCACAGGACGTATGTTGAAATGCCACTCGAGTACCCGTACAGTAACGCGACAGACAACAAGTTGACCCAATCGGTGCAAGAGCGTCCCGGATCTTGTGAGGACTGCATGGGGCCAGTGATGGTACCGGACTGACCTAGCTGTGCGGTGTTTAATATTATTATTATTATTATTATTATTATTATTATTATTATTATTATTATTATTATTATTATTATTATTATTATTATTATTATTATTATATTATTATTATTATTATTATTATTATTATTATTATTATTATAAATAAAATTTTTATATTACTAATATTACCAAGGCAAGGAAAACAGTCATTTGATGAATCTATCTCTCCTTTGTGCCGCAGAAGTGATATAAATAGCATTCTTATTCCTCTTTTTACACCAAAGCTGCAGAAGGATTACACCGCCGGCATGACGAATGAATGTAACCATTCTGCTAAATTACGTCAAAATGTTCATGAATTGTTGAGTGAGATGCTCGATGCTTCATAGTTAATAACAAAACGTCACACTGTCATTTCACTTCGATATATTCGACTAGATAACAGTGATCAGCAACCAGCGATGTACCTTTGCTGCCTGTTGTTTCTTCGGCTATTCAAGTGAACTGTTCCCAACGCACTCGCTCAACAATGACGTGTGCCGGGACCTGGAGTCAAACCAGCGATTTCCACACAAGTAACAAGTTTAGTAGCGAGCATACACTGAAGAACCACGGCAACTTGTAGTCTGGCTATTCGAGATTATCAGTCAACCTGGCTAACTATATACACTGTGCAGTCAAGCGCGCACTTTACCGAGAGCAAGCGTTGCTATTTGACTCGATAAAGTTTAGTTCGACCCTTATTTGAGATGGCTCAATATGCAATTACAGCTGGCCTATCTACATGAATTTCATTTATTATGGTCAAACAACGGGAAATACGTGACAGCTGAAAGAAGATATAGGACCACGCTTTGTCATGTCCTCTAAATGCTCCTGTCTATCGCTCTGTTTCGCCATATTTCTCTGAGTTATTGTCATGGAACTACGCTAATACGTTCGCGATGGAAGCCTTGTCACGTTAACGTCGAATTTCTACCGACAAATAGCACGTTGGTAGCCTCGAAGCAACCATTTGCTTACCCCCGTTCACGGCTTCTTCTTCCTTCCCCTCCAACATCGTATACAAGTGGATTATATATGAGTTTTATTGAAGAAAGAAACACACACACACACATACAAACACACGTACATGGCAAAGCATATATATACAGGGCGTCCCAGTTATCCCATAGCGTGATTTAAAAAAAGAGTAATGACATTACACGAAGCAAAGCTAGTGCATATTGTTTCCGATGTGCCGTAATAGCCACTACAAATGTTTTTGCTAATGAAGATTCATTATTTAGTCATATATGCATATATGCACTTCACGCATTATGAAAACGTCAATGAGGCTGATGTGCGAATGTGGAAACGATTTCTGCTTATGTTAATGGCAAGTACATAATAATTGTGGGCTAATTTTTTTCTGTTGATAAAGAAATCCCACGAAATAAGAAAAATAACACGTGACAAGACCGATGTGTGCATCGGAAAAAAGCGCCGTCAAACAAGCTCACTTTGAGGTAGTCAGTAGCAATGAAGGAAATGTATAAATAAAAAGAAATACGGATCGCGCTATCTGCCACTTTCTATCCAAAGAAACACGACGCCTCAATCATAGACAGTCAGGCTGTAATCACTGCATTCATCCAGCCACGTTATCAATGAGAACAGTTGAACGTAAAACATAAATGGTGATAGCGACGTACGATCAAGAGGAAGAAAATCCTACAAAACTGCGACACATCCTGTTTGCCCCTGATCTTTACCCTTGGCCATGTGTGAAACACTGTCTCTGGCAACGAAGAAGAAGCAAAGTGGTTGCTTCCAGAATAATTATTTGAGAGAGCGTCTTTCCTTGGCAGGTGTGAGCGCAGTAGCGTGTCGTTGTTGATATATCGCAGGCTTAGTTCATTCACAGAAATATATGACCACGCAATTAGTATAGTATGGGTAGTAGCACAGGAAGATGTCAATTCAGCATGTGCGCATCTGCTTCACAGACATTTAGATAATTAGGAGAGTGCTTTTTGAGTGCAAAAAACATGATTGAAATAGGTAAATGATTGTCAATAACGAAGAAATTAGTACTGGCTACATTAGTACACTGGAAAAGATGTGCTTTAGGTTTCCTTCGCTGAAAGTCGTTTTTCTTGTTTTAAAACCGTGCAAAGTGATAAAGGAGATTATATATATATATATATATATATATATATATATATATATATATATATATATATATATATATATATATATATATATATATATATATATATATATATATATATATATATATATATATATATATATATTTATATACATACATATATATATATATATATATATATATATATATATATATATATATATATATATATATATATATATATATATATATATATATATATATATATATATATATATATATATATGAGAGTCCCGGATGTTGAGAGGACTGCATGGGGCCAGTGATGGTACCGGACTGACCTAGCTGTGCGGTTTTTATTTATTAAAATAATAATAATAATAATAATAATAATAATACCTTTATTATTATTAATATTATTATTATTATTATTATTATTATTATTATTATTATTATTATTATTATTATTATTATTATTATTATTATTATTATTATTATTATTATTATTTATATTATTATTTGTGCTGTACAATGTAAACAAAATCCTTAAACGACAATAGAACATTCTGGAACAAAGTGAACGTCTGAAACGCGCATTCCTATCCGCTCAAGGCGTCGTTTACCGACGACCACGCAACCACAAGGACAAACTTGCCCGCTCTCAAATCAATACCCACCCCCAATAATTCATGCCAACCTTGTTTAAGTTACGATGTGTTGTATGTAAGGCGATGCGAGAAACACACAAAGCAACCAGCACACAGTCCAAGTTTTCGATTAACATTCGAGGAAACCTAACATGCGATTCCTCTAATGTGGTATACCTACTCGAATGCAACGTGTGTAGTATGCAGTACATCAAACAAACAGAAACACCATTTAGGATTCGCTTCAATAATCACAGAGCCCATGCGAAATCAGCCCCAAGTCTACCTCTATCAAAACATCTCAATCTTCCCGACCATGCATTCGACAAACTATTAGTAACACTCTTAGAGACGGGATTTAAATCAAACCGAGAACGTGAACAACGAGAGTCATACCTTATCCACCAATTTAACACCATCGATAGAGGAATAAATGAGAATTCTGGTACCCTTGCAGCAATTGAAGCATTAGAAAACAATAACGGCAATAATGAAATGGTAACTGAGTTCACGGCACTGCAGCTGCGAAGGGCACTGGACAACTCAAAACAATTCCAAGTGTAACTACTCTTCCTAAGTACAGATGTCGTCTGTTTTCTGTTTTTACTTTACTACCCAATTAGTTGTGCCAAGCATGACATGCCCAACAGCAACCCTGTGCACAGTCGGGAGGGCCCTACTGCACGCGTAATCCAGAAGCGGGCAAGGAATTCTCATTGCGCCCACTTACCAGCCTCTTCGGCAATACGCGGCACCCCTCTTTCTACGACGAAATGTCGACGGGGCGCTGAGTAGTTAAAGGCTTAAACTTCTTAAAAAAGCTCTTTTCGCCCCACACCGAACCGCCAGAGCCAGGAGGCGCCGTCTGGTCGGGAAGAATGCCTTAGTGAAAGGAAGCATACTCCGACCGCCGACATCAGAAATGTGAAAAGGAGAAAAGGGAGAGAGATGGAGGGGGAAGTGGAAGTAAGAGTGGAGGGGGACTCCCGGGGGGAGTCCACTTTATAATCTTTTTCTCTTTTTTTCTTTTTTTCTCTGTCTTTTTCCCTCTTTCTCTCCCCCCCCCCCTCTGATTTGAGATTGTATAAAGCTGAGCACCAACAAACTGTACCTTCATGCCTTGTGAAGGCCACACTCTAGGCCGAAACGTCGAAATAAACCACGTTGTGACCGCTCACGGAGGATCTTCTACTTGAATATATATATATATATATATATATATATATATATATATATATATATATATATATATATATATATATATATATATATATATATATATATATACAAGGGCTATAAGGAGTATCACGCTGGCTCTGATAGTGTAGAAAAAGCGTGATTCACACTGTGTGAAACTCAACATTCGACACCATTCACTACGTACAAGCCAACAGCACCTCAATGGGCACGAAAGTAGGCCCTAACTACGCCAACATTTTCATGGGCATCGTGGAAGGCAAATTTTTAGGTAAAGCCACGCTTCAACCTCTCTATTATAGGCACTTCATTGATGATATTTTTCTTGTCTGGACGCATGACGAAACAAGTCTGCTTGGTTTCATTCAAAAGTTTAATGACTTCCATTCGTCTATTAGGTTCTTGCACAAATTTCCGCGCACTTCTGTAAATTTTCTCGATGTGACAGTCACTGTTTCCCAAGGACAACTTGCCACAAAGCTGTTCCGCAAGCCCACTGACCGACATCAACTCCTGAATTTTCAGAGCTGCCACCCCCGGCATTGCAAAACAGGAATCCCTTATAACCAGACTGGTCGTTTTAAACGATTGTGCTCTGACCGCGCAGATTTCATTGAATATTTTAATAGGTTCAAATGTTCTCTAGTAAAAAGAAATTATCCAGGAAAATTAATAGACGATGCCATAACTCGAGCCAACCAACTTCACTACACCGAGATTCTGAAAGGAAGTGACGGGAACGATAGCTCTGTTCAAACTAATCTTGTTCTAAAATTTCCATCGTCAGCTCCTAAGGCCTTTGCTATATTGAAACGGCACCATAACATCTTAACACAAAGGGATAATCTTTAAAAAATCTTTCCTGGGCCGCCTCGTGTTGTTTTCCGATGGTCAGAAAACCTTCACGACATGTTAACGTCATCTAAGATTGCTGCCCATAAAGAGCGTGGCTGCGCACCTTGCAACAAATTGCGGTGCAATTTTGTGTGCACATGCAAACCACGCAAAACGTCGCGAGCACGTCTTTGGTGTTTAGAATAAATATTCGTGGTAGATTTGACTGTGACACTTATAATTTCGTGTACATGTTGGAATGTAGTGCCTGTTCGAAACAATGTATTGGTCACACAGAAACTCCCTTCAGAACACGCTTTAATGAGCACAAATCTCATGTAAATATTTTCCCTCATCTACCGCTATCACGACACGTTCGCATGCCAGGCCACTCTTTCGACCAAATGAAAGCAACCATTCTTGAATCTGGTTTCCGCTCAAGTCATGATCGCGAATTCCGGAACCATGACTTGAGCAGAAACCAGGTTATTCCTGATATTCAAGTTTAATACTTTAGCAGATGGTATCAATGACGATGCAGGCGCAGCCCCGCCGCGGTGGTCTAGTGGCTAAGGTCATCGGCTGCTGACCCGCAGGTCGCGGGTTCGCATCCCGGCTTCGGCGGCTGCATTTCCGATGGAGGCGGAAATGTTGTAGGCCCGTGTGCTCAGATTTGGGTGCACGTTGAAACGTGCACCCAAATCTTAGCACACGGGCCCAGGCGGATGAAATTTCCGGAGCCCTCCACTACGGCGTCTCTCATAATCAAATGGTGGTTTTGGGACGTTAAACCCCACATATCAATCAGGATGCAGGCGCATTGACGAGTCTTTCTTCTACGCAAGTTATCTTCGTCAACAGTACAACGAGCGCACGCTAGCCTACTTCTTTATCACAGCCGGACTTTTCTTGGAATATCTTGGCAGTCGGACTTTTCTTTTAAGAGTGCGCTCTGCTGAGAATGTATACAAATGAAAAACGCGATCTTTCTATATATATTGTGATTACTTGTCATCTGCAACGCGTATATTTTACATACCAACTATCTTTGTTAGAAAACCATGCCATTTGTAATGCCGTGATTTACACGTGTATCCCGTAAAGCCATATCACTTGCCAATGACTGACGCAGGGTGACATCACACAGTGCTGTATAGATATAGTTTTTATCACTGAAAATCGCTTCTGTGCTGATACATAATAGCCTTGTTCGTTACACTAGGGGACTAGGGGACGTGTTTTGGGACGGCCTCGATCATTGACATATATAGGTACGTGATTTCTACGTTCTGTATTTCCAGACGAAGGCCGGTCCTACAGCCTGAACGAGTGATGCGAAAATCATCACCAGATCACGGCACAGATAGCGAAACATTCTGATGTAATCATGGGGCCACGTGACGTAGGTCCCGCGATGACATTGTGATATTGTATAGTTGCTTCGTCAAAGGTAGTCTGATCACCGAGGTCATAGAAAACCCCGTGAGGGACCACTTATTTCGGAGGCAGTCAAAAACCACGTTAGGTGTAGAAGGCTTTGTGAGAGTGGCGATGCAGTTTCATCGGTTGATACAAAAAAGAAGATGGCTTTCATCATCGAGTTTCCGTTGGCGAATGCATAGCCTACCCTGTCAGTTTTTTCCCTCTCTTCATCTGTGTATCTGTCTCTTCCTCATTATGTCTATTAGCAATGCCCACGATCTATAGGTACTATATACCCAAGAAGGCTGCGGGAGGATGACCAACCTGTGAACCCCCATAGAAAAAGATAGGACGCACGGACGTACTCCTCGCGGCGCTTTCATCGGAAGAACTCTTGATCGTCAAATGAATGTATATCGGACCAAAGTACTTTCCCAAACGACAGGAACTACTGAATGTTAGCTATCACATTTTTTGCTGCAGTGCAAAGCATGGTGGTCTCAGCTGATCAACCGTGTATCAATGAAGTTTTGCGTAATCCTGTGTGTGCTACAGATACCTGCGCGAGTTAGAAGTCGCGCTTAATTGAACGGCACTCCGAGATAATTGTGCTGAGCCAGCCTGGCGTATTTGCCGCCGTAGCAGACCACTAGCGAGTAGCGCGCCGTTGCGGCTGCACAGGGCCGTATGTTTAACGAAGTGATGGTTTGCGAACATATTACGTCGTCGTCATTAATTGCGTGGTAAGCGTCATGTAGGCGATATTTCAACGGAACACAAGCATTCGACTTCTCATTAAGTAGCGCTTGAGTCACAGCCATGATCAGACTCTACCAGTGTGCGATTCGCTGCACTCGGTTGTTGCATACGCGCGTACGCTTCTCGCTACGTCGGAATTGTGAAAATTCGTCAAAAAACAACGTTGTTCACCGGTGAAGTGCAGGAGAAGTTAGCGTAGACTGTAGTCGGAACTGCATATTTCATTGCTCTTACCTTTTCGTGTTTATGGTCGAGCTCGAGCAGTGTTGGCTGCTGTATATCCACTGTAATTGAGCTACATGCAATGTACAAAAAAAGCAATGCTTTATTTTTAGCTCACTAAAGGATAATATACAATAAATACAAAGTGATTTACGAGTGGGATAAAAAAAACATTAGCACTCGACAGGACGTGAAGTGCAACTCTCTACATGTGAGCTAGCAGCTGATCGTTCATCGTCGGTGTCACTTTCGGCGCGTTGACAACAATCTACATCCAGCCAAAAATCCTCGATGTCAAGACGGTTGCATTGAACATTACTCTTAAAAGTTATATGAGGAAGTTTTTCCACCGAACGACTTCGATAGTGCCAACAACGCGTCATGCACCACGCACAAACACCAACACGGCGTCCCTCACCACGTTTATCTGGGAATGCGGAGAACATTTCGCTCCGATACCCAACAAGAAAAGAATCGCTTGCAGTGTGCTTCCATCTATCAATGAACGTAAAAAAAGTGGCGCAGCGTAGGCCAAGGTTTGGAAGCGCGAATCGCAAGCCTGCGCTATTTCCCGCGTACAATGATTGTTATGGGATTCATGCACTACAAAAGCAGCGACGAATGCTACACGCATGTAAAAGAAGACGACTTCAACTGTGAAGGTCAGACGATAACATTTAGCTATCCAACGTGGCTGCAGAAGATCTCGCGAAGCTGATATGTGCACCCAGCGGCTATAACCGAAAGCGCGAGTTGCCACGTATTATCACAAAAACTCGCGTCTCGGAAGAACGATTCAGACTTATCGTGTCATGGGCGGTTCAGTGTACTAACTCACGCACGAAACATACAAAGCGGTTTGTGTTAGTTTCTTGCTAACCCGTTAACACTGAGGCAAGCACCACCGAACAAGGGAGTGTTGGGAGCGTCTCCCTACTGATCATCCTAAGGAAGCAGCTCCTAAATTCCATTAGGTGGTGCGACAGTCTATGAACATTGCGAATACAAATACCTCTTCTTCTTTGACAAACTTTCTCTCTTTGCTTTCTTGTTTATTTCTATCTTTTCGTCTTTCTTTCACTCTACTTCTTTCTGTTTTTCTTCCGTCTCCTTCTGTGTACTCTTCTATTTATATTTATATATATTTTAGTCTACCTTTGCTCCTGTCTCTACTCCTCCTTCTCTCTTCTCCTCCTTCACCCCACTTTTCTTTCCCATGTTCTTGGTAAAACTATGTTAAGGTGTGCTACCGTGCCTGGATTGCCGAGTGGTCATGACGCTTTCCTTCGGATAATGGAGGGGTAGGTTAGCATACCGCCTTCTCAATAAGTTTTTCGTCAAGTATTTCTTTCTTACTTACTTTCTCTCTCTCTCTCTCTGTGCTCATTCTCTGGCACATCAGAGTTATTGCAAGCCATGATAGACCAATTGGCGCACATGTTCTTGGAGTGAAGGAGAGCACAAAGACGAAAAGGAGAGGATAAATAGGTCACCTTCTGGTGGAATTTTACGATAGTCAATGCATTTAATACGCCGTGAAGCTAAGCTCGGTTTTAACAGTAGCGCTCATCAAGTGCTTGCGAAACCTCGCCAGCTTATTTTAGTTCTTTATAGTAGTGGCCCACAGTTTTTATCGTTGCAGGAGCGCAAGTGGGTAAGTTGATATTGGAATCGTATTACGGTATTGATTCAGACGACAAAACACACTATCAGCAGTGTGGATCGCAATCTACTTGCCAGCTACACCTATACATTGCGTCATATTTATGAGTAAGAAGTGCCTTTCTCTCTTGCCACCTTAGTTTGATTAGAAAACCCGTACGCGTCTTTAAACGTGCCTACGTTCTCACCTTCACTTTGTCGAAAGAATCAGGCGGCATTTTCATCCGTATTATGATACGTTATCGTACTGTTGGCTACATAATACTGAAACATGGACAAAGCGTCTTATAGTGGTCTTTCGTGTTTCTTGGTTAATAGGTTCACACAGCGCCTAGGCTCACTTGCGTGAACTTTGCCACATGCACAAGTGAAGTTCGTAAACAACACCCGTGTCAAACTATACGCACATGTTTATGAGCTTGATTCCACTGCTGGAAGTCCAGAGGCTCCCCAGCGCTGACATTGGGTGCATCTTAGCCAGTTTTCCTGGGACAGAAAACGTTGTGAGTAACCTATTCCAACGGACAAATTGTTTGACGAGTTAATCATGCAGTGGATATAGGAAATTATTTATACCGGTGGTAACTCCATGGATTTACAGGATCACTACTTTAAGGAATAACCATACGCCATGCTATGGATTCACAGCAGCACCTGTATGTCCATACCTCCATGATTTTTTTCTCTACTTGGATTCATGTTACAGTGTCTCATGCAGAGCAGTCAGTACATGTTTCGGGAACTCTTCTCTGTGCAGTCAAACTACCCCATTCTCAAAGCTCACTTGCGTCGTGTTATGGCATCACTTTGAAAGGACCCTTGACAAGGAAAGTTTTGTTTGCGACCTTTTTAGGTGCATTTGTAGCTTTGCGAGTGGGGAAGTTGGAATCGATTCGGAAATGCTCTGACGTATCAGATAGTTTATGTTAGCTTCGTCAGTTCTTAACGATATTGCGCCAGTTTGTACCGCCCGCCTAAATACCATCAGAAACTTTCTGAAATACCAGAAACTACGTGTGCTCAAGCTTGGTTAAACGCGTAACCCACTGTTTTCGAATAGGGAAAGTCACAAGTGATGAATGAAAGAACATGGATGCTTTGAGCATTCGCCCCTCAGAAAAGCGAAAAGCCTTCTTGGTTTAAAGGGGTCATGGCATGGTCACCCAACAATTTCTGGTTTTCGGCGAAAAACGGAGGTAGACAGTCGAATATGCTTGTACACAGGTTAAAACTGGACCGCGAAAGATTACTTCATGTCAAAATAAGCCACAGAAATCTTCGGCTGTACACTCCGCCTACCGCCAGTGACTGCCACTTTGCCCTGGCGTGCATGACGTCACAAACCAATGGGAGCAGTGCCGTCGTCTGCTACCAAATGACACATTCGGCACGTGGTCAGTGTGTTCACTGTGTTGCGAGTGTTGCTTGCTGCGTAGTCTGCACGTGTCGAAAGTGTTGCGAAGTGGTATTGGTACCATTGCCATGTCGTCGGCATCACCATCAGCTCAAGATTCGGGTAACAATTTATCGAGCAGCAGAAGTGGCGACGGCATCATGTACGCTGCTCATTTTGATTTCTAGCTCATCACCAACAGCTCGAGCGACAGAGAAAGCGTCAAAGATGCGGCAAACACAGATGCGTTCCTAGTTCCTTTCAAAGCCTGGCCACAAGAAATCACTTTTCATCTTCCTTAAACCAAACAAGTAACACCACCAACAAACCTCGAATCTATAGTCTCAACGCCAAGTGAGTTGCCTACTTTTCTGGAAAATATTGCTCAAGTGCTGGAAGCGGCTTCACGGCTGCATACTTTTACCCCTCACCGTGCCCTGTTAACAGAGATGACTTTGAAGAGGTTGCAGCGTTAGAAACAAGCAGTGAAAATATTGCCCAATTCTGCTCCAGGTTCGGATGGAATAGCTGCATCGGTAATGAAAATATTGCATAAAGTATCACCTCAAGATTTACTTGCAATAGTTAACCACTTCATTAGACATGCGTGGATTCCGCCTGAGTTGAGAATCGTGAAAATAATTCTTCTATTAAACAAACAAGGAGCTGGGTTTACTTTGGATAATAATAGAACTAATACACTCACATCTAATCTTGTTAAACTAATTGAAAGGATTCTACACATTAGGATAGACAACTGGTTGGACGAAAATGCAATTTTAAGCCCATGCCAAATTGGATTCAAGCGTGGCGGCTCTATATGGTGTGCCCATGTTGATTTGGAAAGCAGGATACAACTAGCTCATTCTAAGAAACAGGTTTCCGCCTTAGTAACTTTAGATATAGCAAAAGCTTATCACAGTGTGGAACAGATTAAACTAATACATTCGCTAACGCAAGTCGTTTTACCAAATTACTTCGTGACACGGGTTTACTCCTTTCTAAAAGATAGAGAATTCTATTGCTCTCAATCTGGCGTGTCGTCTTCAAAGTATAAACAAACTAGAGGTATCCCCCAAGGTTTTTTACTGTCACCATTATCATTTATTATTTTATTGTGCACAATTTATTATTTTATTGTGCACAATTCTGTACAACATGATGTACAGGTGTATGTATACGCTGACGACATCCCATTTTTTGCTACAGTTACAGATACACATACACTATATCAGATCCAACAGTTTTATATGAACGCTCTGGACACATAGTTAGAAGACATTAATCCATCAACAAACATCAGGGAAAGTGCAATCGTAGTTTTTCCTATAATAGTTCCAGTGCAGATTTCCGTACGTTACAGATAGCACTTTATCCCACAGGTGAAATAGATTAAATACTTAGGAGTGGCTTATACTGAAAACCTAAATTAGAGTCCACCTATAGAAAATATGGCAGCTGAAGGAGCATGGGCGCTTGGAATGTTTTGTAGGCTCAGCAATAAATGTTCTGCTTTACGTCGCGATGTGCTGGTCATGATATATTGTATGTATATTCACCCTATATTGGAGTTTGCCTGTGTCTTGTTTTCTGAAGCACCCGCCTACAAAATTACATTACTGCTGCTACTACAACGCGAAGCGTTACGTATGTCTTGGGCTCCGTAAATTTGTCGCAAATGATATTTCATATAAAGAAGCGCGTCTGCCTTCTCTTCGTGTTAGGTTTCAAATACTAGCAGTTCGTACCTTCTTAATATTATATGGATCCCCACAGAGGAGGTTGCAATGTTTTCCATAATGAGCCGAGGTCCTTTTTTAACCAACAATGGTCTAGATTAAGCGTCCACAAGTCATCGTCGTACAGAAGTTCTTAAAAACATTAAAAGTTAACCTTCGTGAAGTACGGGTACTAAGAACACCTATTTGAACAATGAAAATAATATTTGACAATATATTTCCTAATAACTGAAAAAATCGTCTCGGTAGGTATCTAAATGCCCTTTTGAAAGACCACCTGGCAAGATTAGATATAAAGTTTGTAATAGCAACTGATGCTTCAGTTCGCGAATAAAAGACAGCAGTCGTAATTGCAGCTTCAGTGTTTGATTGGTCGTTTCAAATCGTTTACCCGATTTTGCACCTATTTATCAAGCGAAATTACGTGCAATTTTCTTAGCATTAGGATAACTACCTCAATACATAACAGATGTTGTTATTCTTTAAGACTGCCGGCCTATGTGTAGTTCATTACCTGCACCTAATATGTTCAATGATTTAAGACTATTTTACGCCCTTGCCCCAAGACATTTACGGCTCATCGGCTTGGTGTACATACCAGGGCATAAAGGTTTAACCCTCAATGAATGAATGAAAACTTAAATCTCGTGCTAACCTCGACACCCTTTTATCACGCCGCTGTGTTGCTCGTCTGTGCCTGTTTTTCAAGTTCTATCATGGATCACCTCGTACTCACATCATCAAGCCAGCTCATCGTCATTTAGACCGCATAAATCACGGAAAAACTGTTTACCTGCCAAGTGCTTACACCACTGCGCACCTTTCTTCCTGTTTTGTCAACACCACACAAGATTGGAATGGCCTTCCTCCTCACGCTGTACAACACTCCAGTATCATCTACTTCCAAGCAGTGATGGAAAATCTACCCCTTTAATCCATTGTAATAGCCCACACCTTATGTAAAACCCCCTCATTGGGGTATTTGAGGTATTGTAAATAAATAAATAAATAAACAAATAAATAAATAAATAAATAAATAAATAAATATAGTATTTAGGTACACTTGCAGTGGCCTCACATAATTATTCAATAATTTCTATATTGCCGACACCAGTACTTTCCGCCATGGCACGCTTTGAAATATTTCTCATATCACATCATTTTGAAAAATCTCACTTGGCAACATATGATTTTTCTCATCCTAAGTACCCCTGTAAAAATTGATGGTGCTCCTCTAGAATGGCGGAGATGTCAATTACGAGACTACGATGCCGTGTCCTCCTCCCCCCCCCCCCCTTTATTTTTATCTACACAGGTCTGGTCTGGCACAGTCTCCCTTATGCATCCACTGCAACGAGAGTGAATCCCTTCATCATTTCTTCTTAACATGCAGGTTATATACAGATAAATAAAAGAGACTGTTAGAAGAACCTTTCCACAGGTTGGCTCTAAATTTATCTCTTCCGGTGGTCCTTTCGTTTGGAGCGACTGAAGAGGGACTTAGCCGCAGGAATGTTTGCGAGGCCGTATTCGATTTTCTAAAGGCAACAAAGCGATTAGAATGCTGAGTATAGGCATGAATTCACTTTATTTCAAACCATATCAGCTTGTTCGTTTTTTATTACATCTGTTTATTTTATTTCTAATCTATCATTTAGCAATTTGTTCTTTGTTTAAACACCCTTCTCTGAATAATCTGGCTCGTTAAACACCTCCATCTCACAAATGAGGCAGCGTCCGTTTTATAGCCGATCCCCGTGGTGGGTTGCGCCAGGACTCTGAGGAACAACCAACCAACCAACCAATGACATCCGTGTCGGGGAAGACTTCGCAGGCGGCCTTCCGCAATGGTAAGCAGCTTTGTTTTAAGCGTGTCAGGTTGACAAGTCAGCTTAACGGACAGGAGACGGTTAGCTTGGAGGACGGGACGGTGCGAAAACACGGACGACAAGAAGACGCTGGTCATCATTGTAGCTGTCTGCCGTGAAGTTCGCTGAGCACAAAACATATGCGTCACTTGCGCACCAGTCCTTCCTGCACACGTTTATCTCACAAGCCTTGCGTTTTGCGGGCTCTTTAGGGAACTTGAAGAATACCGCAGTACTCATCCAGCTCTGTACGCTCTGGTACCCCACAGCGCCGCATGGGCGATGCGGTGGCATTGCTTCGACCGCTGCAAGTCATCCACTTCCAGCGGCACGTTGCACAACGCTGGATAGATAGATAGATAGATAGATAGATAGATAGATAGATAGATAGATAGATAGATAGATAGATAGATAGATAGATAGATAGATAGATAGATAGATAGATAGATAGATAGATAGATAGATAGACAGACAGACAGACAGACAGACAGACAGACAGACAGACAGACAGACAGACAGACAGACAGACAGACAGACAGATAGATAGATAGATAGATAGATAGATAGATAGATAGATAGATAGATAGATAGATAGATAAATAGATAAATAGATAAATAGATAGATAGATAGATAGATAGATAGATAGATAGATAGATAGATAGATAGATAGATAGATAGATAGATAGATAGATAGATAGATCGCAAGTGAAAGGCTCACAGCGGCATTTTTTCCGTGTCTCAACGACCCCAATTTGAAAGTAAGAAATAAGAAGTCCATGTTTATCCAAATATTGCGCATATGGTTTTGTCGAGGCTGTGATCGGCATCTCTTAGTTAATGATAATTTGTGATCGGTAATCGATGGGTCGTTGCTCGGTGTCAACCGTATATTCAAGCTGAAATGAGCACAGCCATGCATTCTACGTAACTTTTATAGTTTATTGGGTATTTATTGGTTGCCGATGAGTACTCGTAACGTATATGCTTGCTGCGATGTGTAATAAAGAGACATTAAAGTCAAATAATACCGCGATGTTGATTGCTGAAAGAGCGGTCGATGAAGCTATACTCGGTGACAACTTTCTGTTCCAGCACAGCCAAAGCTACGTGGGCGGAGCTTCTGCACATGCGTTACTACGCCAAGTAGTCTGTTTCGTGCGATTTCGGTTTTGGTTTCCCAAGCGCCTCCAAGATGTACTTTTTCGCACTACCACCACGAAATAAATATTTCATTTGTTTAGGAGGCAATAATTTAAATGTTTTATTTTTAAAGGAAAAGAGCATGAAGCTTTTTTGAAGCGTTGATATTTATATCAGAAAAAAAACAGGTACGGCCGAGAAAGTACTGGGCGATCGGAACAACGCAAAGCCAAGAAATCCTTTTTTAAATTTCAGTGCATGCTTAGTCGGCATCATTCATTACCTTTGTTTAGAGACGCAAGAACTTTCTGAAGACGCTCATGTTAATTTTTTACAGGGCGCGAAGGCATCAACGGGAAAAAAGAAATCTTGGCCCCAATCAGTCATCAGCGGACGTTAGTAAATCCAATTGAAGGAAACGCAATCTTTACTCGACCATGAACGCTGTTTTTGCTTTGTCAACAAGGTAATATACATAAACGCGTCTGTTTCTGAGGCAAAGCGGAAGGAATGACTGCCTCCGTAGACGCATACGGGAGCGCTGTTATATTCAGCGTTATCGTATCAATAATTGTAGGCAGCTGAAACACCGACCACGCATGCAACGCAATTCAGGAAAAGGGTCATTAGTTTTACTTGCAGTTTCCAATTGAACTTTTCCTTCGGAGCAGCGGGCGTTACTGAAGACTTTAAAGGCGGCTATAGCGATTTAAAGGCGGCTATAGCGATTACAGTCCCGCTTTCGCTTATGATATCACTGGCAATCGAATTCCATGTGATTGTGCTGAAAACAAAATAGTTAACGAAGTTGTCACTATGTGTTCACGAAGTTGTCAATCTATCACTTGCTGCAACCGAGCGACGCCATCGCTGTTTACCGGGGCAAGAAAAAGGCAAATCGCGCCAGAAAACCAGAAAACTACGAACAGTAACGAACAAAAAGCCTACAATGGTGATTCTTCTTATTAATATTGCGAATAATCTTGAACGTAATATTCACATATTTTAGTTCTATATTTTACATTATGCTACTCTGTACGCAACGGCTAGCGTTCACGGACTACATGCAGAAGCGTAGTAAAAAAAACGTGCGTGGGCTTCGTAGCCTTGGCTATGCTGCCAGAGAAAGTTGTCACCGATTATAGTTCTGCTACTTTAGTGCCAACGAAGCGATTATTTTGAAACTAAATCACGTTTCAGGAGGTCCGCGATGCTTTAGTGCACTTTGAATGGCCCGCTTAAAGTGGTCCGTCTCCAATCACAGCTGCCGTGCGCAACGTTGCCCGGATTTAGAGCACGTCTGCCGACGCTATTAGCAGCAGAGCGGAAGTTGGCACAGCAGCAACAACGGTCGTTAAACAATTTTGTGCTATCTCGGAGGATATGGTTCTGCTTACTTGGGTCAACTGGGCTTTTACAGATGGTACAACCTATCTAGCCTATCCAGGTTAAAACAAAATTTTTGAACTACTTGCGGCATTCTCCTGGTAACGCCAGACGGATCTTTTTTTTTTTTTTATGAGTCAGACAGAGAACGATGACTATCATTCTATTGCATTTCTAGATGCACGCCAGGTTGATTTTTCATTAAAGATAGTCGGAATACGCGCGGATATTTGTAGTCGGATGATCTCACATCATTTTGATGATTTCCAAAATATCCCGAACATGGGGCTTATCCCACCTCGAATTTACCTTAACTTATCGGTATGTAGGTCACTGCTATTGACAATATTGAAGTTTTAGACGTTGTGATACATTGAGCCTTTTTCCAACAGAAATTGTTATTTGCCAATACGGCCCCTATAAGCGGGCATATGAATGCAATTAGGGCCATTTCGTTAAATCATTTTATATTTATCGGTTTTCGGTCTGAATGAATTGGCTGTCGATTAGGTACGGATTGCTATTACACATGTATCCAAGATGAGAGTGGCTATGCGAGCATGTTGGTTAGTGTCAGGGATGAAAAATGAAGTGGAAAAAAGAGCAAGACAAGACAAGTAATGGGTGAGAGGCCAAAAGAGAAAAAATGGAAGAAACAAGACAAGGAAAACGTGCACGCAGGGACACTTTATTGGACGAGAGCGCACAGAGGTGAAGAAGACGGTGGAAGATCGAGACAGCCCGAGTCCTGCTCCAGGTTGTTAGTCTTCTGTATGAACTGTATGTAGTTGAGTGTGTAATAAAGGCTGTTTTTATGCCACACTCCGTGTCTCCTTCTTGTGTCCATTCCGCTTGACTCAAACAAAACTGAGCCGGGTGACATCATAACGTGACAGTTAGCCATACTTGTACAGTAGTGTGTATACAATTGGTTTTTTTCTTTGTCCGTGTCCCTTAGTGCGCTCAACTAGTACAAATACGTGTGTAAGCTCAAGGGGCATAACGATGCTTTTCGCATCACTATGACTTATTGGGCATCAATTAGCTTCCGCAGTTAATACGGGGCCTCGTTGCTATGGTGACGACATCATTCAGTGTGGCTCTTCCCCTTCCCTCCTCATTACTATAGTATACAAATATATGCTATCCTTTGCGTTTCCCTCCTACTCACCTTCACTCTTAGAAAGTCTTGCTATGGTATAGTATACGTGCCTATGTTTTTTTTTTTACCGCGCGGCGATAACTATATCAGTGCGGACCGAGAAAACAAAGGGCACAGATTGTGTTATTCGAGTACGTTTCACCTTCTTTCTAGAGCGTTTCTATAACACTCACTCCTTTTCGTCGCTTTCCTTCTCCAACAGCAACGCATTCGTATGGTCCGTCATTCGTATTGATACTTGCCCAATACCATTGGCGAATACCTGCCGACTCATTTTTCCCTTCTCCCGGCTGCGGCGGCTGCATTTCCGATGGAGGCGGAAATGTTGTAGGCCCGTGTGCTCAGATTTGGGTGCACGTTAAAGAACCCCAGGTGGTCTAAATTTCCGGAGCCCTCCACTACGGCGTCTCTCATAATCATATAGTGGTTTTGGGACGTTAAACCCCACATATCTATCTATCAACTATCATTTTTCCCTTCCATGGAACACACCTTACGCCTGGCTTTAATAGCTGCGCTGCTAATAAGAATAAGAAAATTTAGGAAATAAAAAAAAATTTGAACCATCTTCCCGAAGGGAACCCTGATGGGATGCGTAGCAGCAACGTTCCGCACGGGTGGCGTGGGTTGGATGGCACTAATGCGGGTTTCGAAGCCGGAAGCTTCGAAACCCGCAACTTCGAAGCCGGAAGCTACCCACTGCATCAGCAATGCCTGATCAGACGACCGAGCAAGGCACCCCCCTGCAGAGCACGGCCCAATCTCAACTGGTCATCGTACCTACCACCCTGCGCCAACGAGATCCCCCCTTCTTCAGCGGCGCCGAGGACCAAGATGTGGAAGTCTGGTTGCAGCTGTTTGAAAAGGTGAGCGCCGCCAACAAGTGGGACGACCCCTCGAAATTGGAGTACGTCCCATTTTATCTCAAAGACGTCGCCAGCCTGTGGTTCACAAACCACCGTACGGAATTTACCACTTGGGCCGCTTTCAAGACCACCCTTGCAGCTGTGTTCGATCGCCCCGCAGTGCGCAAACTGCGTGCTGAACAGCGCCTACGCGGACGAGCGCAAAGGCAGGGCGAAAACTTCACTAGCTACATTGAAGATGTTATCGATTTATGCCGGCGCTTTAACCCTGAGATAACCGAGCAAGACAAGATCAGGCATATCTTGAAAGGAATAGACGATGATGCCTTTCAAATGTTGCTGGCAAAGGGCCCAAGTACCGTATCCGAACTTGTAACCTTGTGCCAGAACTTGGAAGAGATTCGCAAGCAACGTGCATTAGTTCGGAGGTCAACGACAGCAGACGACTCTCTCGCTTCCCTGGCCGTCAGTGGTGACAGCACCCTGCTGGAGCAGATAAAAGTATATGTACGTGAAGAGGTCGCACGACAGCTTTCGTGTGTCTCGTATCTGCCGACCACCGAAGCACCAACGAACCGTCTAACGCCGACAATCAGACAAGCTATTCAGGAGCAGGTCTCCGAGGCGTTGCCATTACCTACGCCTGCCTCTCCATCAACACCTGTTGCCGCGCCACTGACATATGCGGCCGTCGCGGCAATGCCTCCACCTCGTCTGCCATTGTATACGCCACAACCTGTGCGACCTTCTACCGCGCCGTTTCCAGCTACACAGCAGCAGTAACAATACAGATTCTACGATGGCAAATGTTTATCAGCGGTACGTTGAGCTAAAGTTTATGGGAGTCTAATTTTATATGTATGAGAGCAAAACGTTGACTGGAAACTTATGAAAATTAGATTTTTCGAAGGTGGGAGGCGTCAATGAGTAGAGAGATGGCTAGAAACCTCTGCCTCTTTAGCGGCTACCTCTGCTCACCCGTCGATACAGTCCTGCTCGTCTGGGTCAGCATGGAGCAGTGATGTCTTCCACTGCTGCAACATGGTAGTTTGCAAGCCCTTTGGGCTATCACAGATAGGTGGACTACAGTTGCCCAAGAAATACGTTCTGTAAGGCAGCTATATAAGGCGCAAGGTAATGCTGCTGGTCCATTTTAGGAAGGCAAGGTGACGGTATTTGTAGTTATTTGGCTTATAGATTGTTATTTTCTCCTAAAGCTTATTGAATCATAGTCATGTCAGACAGCAATACTTCTTAAAAAATGGCTATTTTCAAAATTGAAAGCGCTAGTTGGGGCAGTCGTTCATAAATTATCAACTTGAATGACACAGGTGTGCAGTCCAGGTGATGCTGATCCACAAATTACGGTGCTGTCAAGATGACAGACACCTGTACAGCCTGTTGTTTTCCACAGACCTAACATTAGACGTTTACCAGCCATTGAAGGCGTCACCCATAGCCGTCCAAGGTGCCGTTTAGCACATAGACCGTGCTCAACTTCACTGCTCCTAACAGTTTTTAACAAGGCTTGAATAAGTAGCGTACGACCGCCGTCAAGAGTAAGTTTGTTTTGTTTACACGCATGGTCTCCATCTGTTCTTACCGCCGCAACGCTGCCCAGCGCTCTTGCTTCAGGTCATGAGATCCGCAGTTCGAGGAATCTCGCACGTTACATTAATATGTTTTGGTTGCACAAGGCTGCGCTGCTTGGCTGCTAAACTTGCGTCGGTGAACGCCGAATTTCCATTGCTGGAATTCTGATCAGTGACTTTGAGCTATGTATGGCACGGACTGTCGGCTCTTTTTTGGCCGTACGTAATATCCTGCGACACGCCTCAGTGGAGCGAAACACATGAGATGTCGTCACGTGCGACATACATCGCCTGCTGCGTTCCGTCTACTTTTTTATTCAGGTCCGCCTGTCTCACACACACGCCCGTAAATAGGGAAGCGAAGGAGCTCTCATGCTTGCAGGAGGTCAGGTTGCCACAATACTAATGTGCCTAATAAACTTTTACGATAACTTTCATTGAATGCAATGAAATCTAATTGAGCGCTAATCAAGTTAACAAAGCAACGCGATGATGCAGTGGAATATAGGAGCATGGGTCATTCAGTGGGATACGTGAACATGTTTGATTGACTATTGCTGAGAGTAAGATGTTGTTATAGTTACACGAAGCTAAAAAAATCTTGAAGGTATAACGACTTTCTCAATGGACAACGAGATTGAAATAGTGGGGCCTGTAAGAAAGGCAAGTACGCAAGAGTTTACAGTAGTATCTTTGTAGAATTACGTTTTTTATAATTTTTGCCAGGACGTTTAATGTCTTTGTCACAACAAGACGTAATAATAGAAATTTTCGTTTGTTCAATAAAGAACACAATCAATTACATAAAAACTGTTTTTATGCAGTTGATTGTGTTTTTATCACTAATTGTGCAGATACCAAGCCCGCTGAAAGCACTAACAAAAACATTCACAGGATAGCTTCACAGAGTCTCAGTTTGGGATACGCCTGTTTTTGTGCGCGTCACCGCCGCCTATTGGTCACGCGTCTACAACGAGTCCATCTGCCTGCCTGCCTGCCTGCCTGCCTGCCTGCCTGCCTGCCTGCCTGCCTGCCTGCCTGTCTGCCTGTCTGCCTGTCTGTCTGTCTGTCTGTCTGTCTACGACAATGGACACACAGGCAAGGTGGCTATGACAACCGGGGAGGGACTGAGTCGCACCATAAGAAGTTTCACCCCTAAACGCAAGTGCTGTAGGAAACGCAAGTGCTGTAGAAAATGTAAATACCCAATTTCATTTATTTCGTTCCGTACTATGATACAGCCGTGGTATACCCGAAAAAGATGTTCAACATCTTTTTACGGATAATTTTAAGCGATATAAGTCAACGTACTACATGCAAAAATGAAAAAAAAAACATGCAATTTGCTTCCGACAGTGTCTTGCTACGTTTTACTAGGCCAGATTACATAGAATATCTAAAGAAATCGTATATAGTATTATCTGTCGCATAGCGCACAGCCGAGTACAACTTTAACCTGTATTCGCACGAAACATTTAGCGATATTTCGTGAATAATGCAGTGGCTAGATTACCAAGGATACTGTTACAGAAGTCTTAAAAAGCCACATACGCTACAGAATAGGTAAAAGAAACACGCATCCTTGCAGAGCCGGATGCGACCATGGCCTAGAAGGCTGGGCAACCTTGCGTTGCCTCTTATATTAGGCAATGCGTGCTGCTTCATGCAGCGTCCGTGAATGTACGTGTACTCCATAACTAACCACCAGGACCATGCATGGTCCACATCGGAGCACTTTATAGGCTGTTCGTAGGGAACCTATGTCATAGTTCACATTATTTCTGGCCTTGTCAAGAGGACTTCCGAGAATTGAGCAACCTATTTCGAATCCATAATTACCTGGACATTTGCTTTATTATTCTGTTGTAAGCAGTGTACAGGAAAGGGTTGCAGAAAAGCGAGTTCAGCGGCGAATTCTCACTTGGCAAAGGCATTGATATTATATTGATTGCAGTATACGTCAAATTTACACAACGCAAAATAAATAAAAACAACTAAAGCATCTTTTACTAGTGGCGCCAAGCTTGAAGTGCGGAGATGGGCAGCATTCTTTGCTTCCCTTAGTTTTTTTTTCTTTCTGTCCATGGCTTCATTCGGATGAAGAATCTGAAAGTGGTCTAGGCAGAGCTTAGAGCTGCGACGTCGCACTTCCACAACATCACAGAGGTCTGCCAGTTCGGCAGAGGCGGTATTCTATGTTTTTCATCTGATCAGCTCTGTGTCCAAGACCTACTGATGTGCTCGAGCTTCATATTCAATCCGGTGAGCGCCTTTATTTCCCCGCATCTGGCATGTGTGAAAGCTATTGTTCGCGGCGTCGATGTTAACTTGACCCCGTCTGAAGTATTAGAGATGTTTGCCGTCATTGGTGCTATCTCCGTTTAAAGGTGTGCACGACTGGTAGAGAAGCAAAAGATTCCGACTGAGTCGATAATTGTAACTGTTGCTGGTGCGAATCTCCCAAGCAACATCAAGGCTTGGCCACTAATATACAGAGTGGAACCGCTATCACCACGACCACTCCAGTGTACGAAGTGCTGGCGATACGATCACACTATTAAAGGATGCAGGTCACAAATCAGATACCGGGTGTGGTGACAACCACAAAGTGAATGACTGCAAAGCTATAGATGAGAAATGTCTCTGCAACGAACATCCTGTGCAGATAGTCCTGATTGCTCAGCTAAGGCTCGAGAAATACAAATTTTGGAAATTATAGGGCGTAGGCGCTGCTTGTGACGAGAAGCCATCCAGGAAATACAGGCCAGAACTCAGGGGTATGCCAGTGTTGCAGCACCACATATCTCAAAAATGACTGGGTCAATTTCCTAAAATATCGCGGAGGTTGTGGAAAACGCTCTAGAAAAAGCCATTGAAAGACTGGCTTCTACCCTTTGTGATTCTCTATCTCAAATTCTGGCTAACCAGATGGCTCGCATATTTTGTACAACGGGAGAGTGAGGTCTAGTATCCCAACATGTTTCGAGTTCTCGACAAATAATTGACGTTCAATCTGAAACTGCACCATCGTTTTATCCGTCTGCAGGACCCTCTGGAGTAGGCGTCCAGAGACAAAAGGAGAAACTTGAAATCGAACCATCGTATTCTAAGTCTGTAGCACCCTCTGCAGTAGATATACAGAGCCAAAGTGAGGACAAACATGCAGATGCAATAGATTCAGATGACATGGATTTAGAGCCTAGGTCCCTGAAGCGATCTAGATACCCTTTGTCAAAGAAAACTAACTCACCAAAACAGACAAAGAACAAAAAGTATCTGAAAGAAAAGCAGGCCCTTTCAAAGAGAGATTTTTTTAAAGAAAGCATTCTAGTTAAAGCTGTAGCAGAAGCAGCTCTTTCGAAACCATAGGGTCGCTTAAGATTCTCCATTGGAATTGCCGATCAATTTATTCTTCATCTATGGATTTGGTATACTTGACTTCTAAATTCGCTCTTGATAATATAGCATTACAAGATACATGGCTATCTGCACATAATATGTTCCAGTTATATAACTACCGGTCTTTTCGACTAGACCGTCCATCGAGACGTGGGGGCCTAGCTTTTTTTATTAATAATATAATTAGTAGGAAAGTCAAATGTTCATACAAACATATGTCAGCAGAATGCAAAATTTCGGCAGTAGGCATAACATTATTCAACTGCAGTCATTTCACCATAGCTAACATGTATTTTCCGGATGGAGTTCAAGACACACAAAGTTTGGATCTAGCTACAAGGTCGTGGTGCTAGGACAAAGTTTTATTTGGAGACTTTAATTCCCACCACACCCTCCCTGTCCTTCCACTTTCATTCCTCCTCCTCAATTCCCACCACACGAGTAGGGGTTTTAGGACGAATCTGAGTGGAAAACGCTTGTGGGAGGGAACAATGGCTAATGACCTGACGTGCCTCAACGTCCGAACCACCACATTTATTCGTAATCCCTCCAAGTCGGCCTTAGATTTAAGTTTTGTTAGTTCGGCTAATACAACTTCTTCTTGGAAAGCGCTGGACTGTGGAACCAACAGTGACCACTTACCGATAAGTTTTGAAATTTCTCGCTCGACAATTGTATCTTGTTCAAATGTACGAGTATTTGTAAATTACACTAAATTTAAGAATGATCTAAAGTCAGAATTGGATTTTCACTCGGAAGAGAACGATGATACAAATGCACTGAAGATGAACGCAGTCTTTGAAAGAGCCTACAAAAGAGCGGAATTTACTGTTTAGTCCACAAAAAGAGCATATAGCCGTTGGTGGAATGATGAATGTACAAGAGAGCACCGACGACGTCAGGCAGCTTGGAGCAGCTCTTACATATAAATCCCCCCAAAACTGGGCCGATTATATATTCCTTGCAGCGGGCTTTAAGAGAACGGTAGCTCAAGCTAAACAAGTATATGAGAGAGGACATTATGAATACCTGTCGAAGCCTAAACATATGAAAGCACTGTTCTGATATATGAGAGCTCAAAAAATCTTGGCATCACCAGTTAATGCAGATTCTGATAATCTGTCGGAGCAAGAAATGACCGCAATCCTAGAGGCAATCGGTAAAGGTCTGGAAAACAGATTTACCTCAGTCATGCCAAACAACTGGCATGAGTCTCCGACAAAGTCTAGACTTTTACGAAGTGACACAGACCGCAGTATTCAACGTGATTAAACATTTAACCCGTGCGTCTCCTGGACCAGATGGAATCACAGTACCCATAACTAAAATTCTGTTCAGTTTATCGCCTATGATGTCGCCAATGTTATGAACTACTCCTTAAAAAACCTCGTGGGTGCCGCAGGATTGGAGGAAAGCAAAGATCATTCCTATACTAAAAACATCTATGTGTAGGATTAACAGGGGGTAATATCAGACCCATCTCTCTAACATCTAACAAGGTCAAACTAGTAGAGATGATCCTACATAGACGAGTAAGTATCTGGATGGCAGACAGTTTAGTAATAAAACCGAACCAAATTGGCTTTCGTAGTGATTTCTCTATTTTGTGAGCCCATGCTGATTTAGTGAGCCGAATACAGCTCGCTCGAAAAAGAAGGCAATATGCTGCTTTAGTAACGCTTGATATAGCCAAGGCGTAAGACAGTGTGCAGCACTTCATTTTGTTAAATAGCCTAAATAGATTGAATTTCCCTCAATATTTTATTGAGTGGGTGGCAGAATTTTTAAAATCAAGAGAATTCTACTGCGTCAAGGGTGGATGTTCCTCATCTAGATTCAAACAAACGCGCGAAGTTTCTCAAGGAGCAGTCTTATTTCCAGTGTTATATAATGTTTTAATGAGCACAATTTCAACAGACCAAGAAGTTACTGTCCACATTTATGCGGATGACATCGCATTCTTTGCTGCTGACTGTGATATTTACTCAGTACAACTTAAATTACAAAGATATATTAACATGTTGAAAATTTGGTTGCAGTCGATTTTATTATCGTTAAATGTCAGCAAAAGTGCGCTTTTGGTATTTCCGCTTGCAGACCCAATTTGAATATCAATTCTATATAAACAGAAGCTCATCCAGCAAGTAGACTCTATAAAATATTTGAGAATCATTTATAATGACAAACTTAACAGGAGTCCACACATAGAGTATATAACTACCAAGGCACAACGGGCTTCAGGCTTACTGCATAAGCTATGTAACCGGAAATATGGGTTACGAAGGCACACCTTGATAATGTTGTACAAGATGTACATGCGCCCCATCATCGAATTCGGATGCATACTATTCTCGGGTGGCCCTGCTTATAAAACGAAACCTCTAGTTGTCTTGGAGCGAGAAGCACTGCGAAATGTGTCTGGGACTCCCTAGGTTCGTGGCTATCAACGTACTGTATCAGGAAGTGCGCTTGCCTACACTACTTTGCCGATTTCGAATTTTTACAGTACAAGCATTTTTAAAATTTTATAGCTTACCGGCAAGAAGATCTCAATATGCTTTCATCGTAAACCCAGACGCCTTCTTTTATGCTCATTGGCCCCGGTTTCACACACCCGAGATAATGTTTGTACAAGAGAGATAAAGATGCAAGGAAAGGCAGGGAGGTTAACCAGACGCACATCCGGTTTGCTACCCTGCACTGGGGAAGGGATAAAGGGGAGAAAAGAGGTTGCAGAAAGATGAGAAGGTACACACAATCACGAGCACACTCGGGGAGCACACACAGTTTACAGGCGGTCGCTCAGGTTTGTTGACTTAAGGTAAAGTAGCAGTGCTTTACTTGCTTTCTGCGCAACTGAGGCAGATGCCCAAGGTCCTAGTATCTTCTGCACACAAAATGGTCCGGGGTCAAGTCGATTCAAAACCATCCGTAGCTGGCATCGCTGTGTGTCGTAGCAAGCGCAGCTGCACAGGACGTGTTCGATGGTCTCTTCATCTCCGCAGTAGTCGCATGTAGGAGTGTCTGCCATACCAATGCGAAAGGAGTACACCTTTGTTAATGCAACACCCAACCAAAGGCGGCATAACAGTGTCGCATCGGAGCGGGAAAGTTGTGATGGTAGCTTTAGCTTGAGCGAAGGATCCAGTTCATAAAATTGACACCTTTGGAAGCTGGTAGACGACCAGAACGTGCGTGTGAGATCTCGAGCCAGCAGGTAAAGTTGTCTTGCTGCATCATTCCTTGATAGAGGAATCGGGACTACACGGGTTTCTTCATGGGCTGAGCGGGCTGCATCATCAGCTAATTGATTTCCGGTAATACCGATATGTCCAGGCAGCCATTGATATATAATATCAGGCCCTCGTGCTAGAGCTTCATGATGGCAATGTCTTATTTCTTGTACCAGTTGGTCATGGCTCCTCCTACGCATGGCAGACTGAAAACTCTGAAGCGCTGCCTTCTAATCACAGAATATGACCCATTTTCCTGGACGTTCTTGAACGAGATATTGTAAAGCAGCCCTTATAGCAGCAAGCTCTGATGCCGTAGATGTAGTCATATGCGACAACTTAAACTTGATTGTCATTTCTGCAGCCGGAATTACAGCGACACCTGATGAGCTGCTGGATGATACGGATCCATCAGTGTATATCTGCGTTCGGTCTAAGTAAAACTCATGTAATAACAGCAGTGTTGCTTGCTTCAATGCTACTCTGGAGTGGCTGCTTTTCTTTATGATTCCCGGAATTTATAGACGTACTTGCGGCTGGTCGAGGCACCACAAAGGGCATGCCGTTCTCACAGCTGGCGTATATCCTGATGAAATGCTGCTTAGGTGCCTGGCTATGACGTCTGAAAACGTAGCACGTGGTCTTCCGCAAGGTAGAAGGGCCAAGTGGTGGTCGGGGACACGGTTATCATGTCGAATGTGCGCTCTGAGGCAGTCCACAACTGTTTATGTCCTGACCGGATGGTCTTTGGCAAGCATGATTGTGGCATAAGTAGAAGCGCATCGGGGCAGTCCTAGGCAGATACGCAGTGCCTGACCCTGCAAACTCTCCATTGAATGAGTGAGTGAGTGAAACAACTTTATTCGGTCCACAATAGACGCGAGTAAACTCAGCGTCACCTGGCTAGGCCTACTCGGGGACCATCAGGTTAAACCTGACGGCCCTCGCGCGGGCCCTCTGGACGGCCAGGATTTGAGAGGTCTGGTCCTGGGCCTTAATGAGTCGCTTCATTTCCTCTTGGGTGAAAGGGGGACCGGCAGAGGCGCAGCCCCACAGTACATGCTCGAAGTCCGCATAACCACCACACAGGGGGCAGTCCGGGCTTGGAAACCGTTCAGGGTACATTGTGTGCAGTGCCGCAGGGCTCGGGTAAGTGTTTGTTTGTAGCAGTCGGAGAGTAACAGCTTGGGCCCTGCATAGCGAGGAGTGTGGTAGAGGCAGCAGTCTTCTTGACAGATAGTGGTGCTTGCATACCTCGTTGTACGAGCAGAGAGGCTCAGGTCGCCCAGGAGATGACGCGTTACTCGGCACACGGTCAGTCAAACCTCGTGCAGCCGAGTGCGCCTCCTCGTTGGGATTGAGCGAGGCACCCTCAATGGTTCCAAGGTGCGCAGGAAACCAGACCAATGAGTGATTTTTGAGGTCTTTGACTTTATGAATAATCTGTAGGACCTGGGGAGCCACCATGCCCATCTGGAAGGCCTTGATAGCGGCCTTGGAGTCTGAATAAATTGTGTCATGTACACCGTCCGTCAATGCAAGAGCAATGGCAACCTGCTCTGCAACGCTGGAACTAGAAGTGCGGATGGTAGCGCAGCTGATGACACTGCAATCACAGTCGACGACCACTGAGGAGAAGGCTTTTTCTTGAATGTACGAAGCAGCATCGACGAAGCAGGCTCGATCCTTGTCCAAGCGGGCACTGGCGAGCAGAGATTTACCCCTGGCTCGTCTTCGTGCTTCGTTGTAGGTTGGATGCATATTGCGCGGCATCCGCGCAATCTGGATCTTGGATCTCCATTGAATGAGTATTCGATTTGCAAGTGTTAGTCAGTACCGGCAAGCTGTTGCGCAATAGACCCAGAAATAGGGCTCTGTACAGCTGTAGCATGGAAGCCACAGAAGTTCCCCATGCTATACCGCACAAGAATTTCATGATATGCACAATAGATAGCAGTCTCTTCTTCAAGTACGCACAATGTGGGCTCCACGAAAGACTTCTGTCGATTATTATGCCCAGGAAACGATGCGTTCATGCATATTTGACACTCTGCCCGTTGATGTAAACAGGGTATGGCGTCATTGGTTTGCGTGTAAACGCCATCAACGCGCACTTCACAGTTGATATATTTAGGCCTTGTTTCTGAAGGTAGGCTGTTGTGAGGGTTGCTGCCCGCTGTATTCGTGCACGCCCCTGAGGGCGAGTAACTGCAGCACTCCAGAGGCAAATATCATCGGCATATATGGATAGGCACACCGACTTTGGCAGAACCTTCACCAGACCAATGAGGGCCACATTGAACAATGTGGGGCTTAAAACACCTCCCTGAGGTACTCCGCAGTAGGTGTAATGTTGGGCAGTTGTACCCTCATATGTTTGTACAAAGAAACCCCTGCCAGTTACATAATCTTTTATCCATTGAAACATTCGTCCAGCAATGCCCATTGCTGCGAGAGAAGTGAGGATGGCATCGTGAGCTACATTATCATATGCCCCCTTCACGTCAAGAAAGAGTGCCACTGATATGCGCTTGCGACTTTTTTCTTGTTGAACAAATGTCGATAAATCAAGGACACAGTCAATGGAGGAGCGGCCCCAACGAAAGCCTGCCATGCAAGAAGGGTATTTGGTGTATCGTTCCAAGTACCACTCGAGACGAAATAGAACCATTCTTTCCATCACTTTTCCGAGGCAGCTTGCGAGGGCAATAGGGCGATACGCTGTCAAGTCCAATGGTGATTTTCCCGATTTCAAAAGTGGTATTATTCGACTTATTTTCCATTCTCGGGGAACACTGCCGCTGAGCCAGGAGTTGTTGAAGCATGTTAAAAGTTCTTTTCTAGCTTTTTGTCCAAGGTGTCCCAACGCACTTTAAGTAATACCATCAGGGCCTGGCAATGACATGCGCTTAGAAGCGACTAACGCACCTTCCAGTTCTTCCATGGTGAACGGAATGTCCGTTTCTGGTAATCGCGTCTCAGGAACGATCACGGCGTCGATGCTCTCGTTCATAATATTCCCGGCAACTCTCGTGCAAAGTTCTTCAGCCACCTCGAGTTCTGTTTTTCCGTGATGGAGTGCCAAAGCTTTAAAAGGGTGCCATTGTGGTGGAGAGGAGCGAAGACCACGAACTGTTCTCCAGATGTATGACAGCGGTTTATGAGGGTCTAGAGATTCGCAGAATGCTTTCCAATGTTCGCTCTCCAGTTTGTAAATGCGTCGTTGAATCTTTTTCTGGAGCCGCCTTGCTTCCCTTAGATCGTAAATTGATCTTGTGCGTCTGTATCGTCGTTCCGCACGCCTTCGTATAGCTCGTAATCTTTGTACAAGAAAATCAAGAAAGTATAAATGTGAACATTAGCAATCTAATTGAGACTAATGACTCGAATTGTCATGTCAGAATTGAATATGAAGATATTTTCCCCCAAAACGCCAAGTTAAAATCTCTAAAATTTTTAAATACCATAATGTTAGATTACTTCTAGCACGCAGAAACTAAAAATATAATAGCCACAGATGCCTCAGTGAATAATCAAAAGGCAGGTGTAGCCATTGCCTCTGATTCGCTTGACTGGTGCTTTTCAGTGGGACAGCCTGATTTTACTCCAGTTGATGAAGCGGAGCTCGTGGCGATTATTTTAGCTCTTCAAAAAGTTCCGTCAAATCAAAACAACGCAGTCATAATGACAGATTCTTTTTGAGTTTGTGCAGCTCTGACAGCTTCTGAGAACTCTCGAATTCTAAGGACATTCAGAAAACTAGTACCACCGCAGTTGAGACTCCTGAGGTTACTATGAGTTCTGGGACACTGTGGATTAAGATTAAATGAACTGGCCGATTCCTTAGCACGAGCCGCACTTGATGGCCCAATTTTATTCATACTGCCACATTTTGAATATATTACAGCAATGAGATATCGAAAATCAGCAATCTGCACTCATATGATAAAAGAAGTAACTACATGGTCAGAATATAACCACCCAATGTTTCCATGGCGACTCCACTGGAGCCAATCCAAAAAGCTCGAATTTTTAGTTACTAAATTACGATGTCGTGTACCCCCCCCCCCCCCCCTAAACATGTATCTACACAGAGCTGGTCAGACAATATCACCCCTCTGCGCATTCTGCGGAGAAATGCAATCAATAGAACAATATTTTTTGTATTGTCATCAATACGATATACTTAGAAAAAGGCTTCTAGTTATTCCATTTCTGAAAATAGGCGTTAGATTGACGGCGGAAACTGCACTAAGCTTTGGTGCCTCAGCTTTGGGAAAGTGCCACAGTGATGCTTTCAATGCCGTTTGCGATTATATTCAGACATCCAAACGGATACCTTTGTGATCTTCAATCAAATAATTATTATTTATTGCCGAAAATTCTAAATGGTGAGGTGAAGTAAACGCAGCTGAGTAGTAATCACAACACCTGAAATCTCAAAATTTCTCAAGTTGACTTTTTCAGTTATTTCTTTTTTTCTTTGCTTTATTTTTATGTGGTTTTCCTTACAATAGTCATATTTAATATAAATTGATTACACATAGTTATAATGATGACAGTAAAAATGCACTACGCTTTTTTGGCCAATACTCCTAAGTGGGTATGAGCTATAGGTCCAGGAAAAAAAAACAAATCTCTCCGACGCGCCTTGCATATCTTTCTAAGCTAGCTGCAAGGGTAGCGCTTCTTTCCGGGGAAGTCTTAATAAAAAAATGCAAGGTGCGTCAGACGGCGAAATTCATAAGTATTTTAATTCTTAAAAGAATCATTCTATTTCTTAAAATGAACAAACAAACAATGTTTCACTGAACACCCAACTTATTTTTTACTTTGACCTCATCAGTACAAAAAAGTGGTCAAATATGTAATTATTCGCCAATTTTTCTCCGTTACTTTTTGGATGATTTGAGGTATATTACACCCCTAATCGTTTGAATAGGAAAACCCACTTTCGTAAACGACATTATTATTGAGATTGCCTGGATTTCCAGCTATCTCTGGCGAAAATGGCGAACTTTCAAGATTTTTGTTGTTTTGAAGAATATGTATAGTTGGCAGGTAAACACGTGAATTCCAGAATGGCTAAGTAGCACTACATAAGCCTCTGCAGTAGCTCAAGAGTGGTTTCGAAGCTCATTAGACAAAAATTGTTTCTGCATACATTAGCATATCGGGCACGATTCAACAAATACAAGCAAACTTTGCAGAGGCGCCACAAAGCTACGTTCAACATAAAGTGGCATTCTACACGAAAAACGCCTGTTTCTGTTAGATATGAATATATTCCAAGCGACAAAAAGAGCTCCGCTGGAGGTGATGGTTCAAGAGATAGCAAATATGGCCAGGAAGAGGATATTCGCAATCTCATGTCTGACGTAGGTAATGGGATCTCACATGCTAGTAATAATGTCACTGACGTGGGTTGCCTAAAAAAAAGATGCAGATTCTACCGCCTAAGTCCAAACGGTGCTCACCTGGAGTACAAAGCTCTAATTATACCCAACGTCCTGAGCTTCAGTCGTACAATCATTTTGCGATGGATCCCATCACGTTTGACCTGCATGGCATCGTCACGATTATCGACAACCTGAAACTAACGTCTTCTCACGGTATTGATGGAATTAATAGCAAATTTTTAAAGAATGCCAAAGAATACAGTTCAATCATTTGAAATGGATATTTTCACAATCGTATCATGATGGTGTACTACTCAAAGACTGGAGAACTGCTGCGATTATTCCAGAACTTAAAGGCGGTGATAAACGTGGTTCATCTAACTATCGTCCTATATCTCTCACATGTGTGCCATGCAAAATAATGAAACATATAATATTTTCTCATCTTGTTAATTTTCTAGAGGATAATAGCTTCTTCTCTTCAACTCAGCATGGCTTTGGAAAGATTTTTTTGTGTGATACTCAACTAATTTCTTTTGCTAATGATTTGAATTTATCTTTAGACTCTGCTTCTTTAATTGACTGTATATTTCTTGCCTTTGCTAAAGCGTTCGATAAAGTTAACCATTCCCTGCTCTTATATAAACTAAGTGTTCTAAAAACTGACCCTGCAGTTTTTAACTGGATTTGTGCATTCCTTTCTTCTCGTGTTCAATTTGTCAGCACTAACGATGTTAATTCTTCCACTGAACTGGTTGATTCTGGGGTTCCTCAAGGATTATGACTTGGCCCCTTGCTATTCCTAATCTATATAAATGACTTACCTTCTACGGTTACTTCCAAAA